>NC_055970.1:18091881-18181881 GCF_018492685.1 Alosa sapidissima | reverse complement strand
TGCCGGTACCCTAGCAGAGACCCAGAGTGGTACTGCTGCTGTGTGTGTTTCGGGAGCAGGGCTGAAGCCACCCACCCACAGACACACACACACACACACACACACACACACACAGGGAAGGAGCGCTCTCTCCAGCAGCTCCACTGCCTAATGGACACACTGCAGCTGGCCTCCTCCACCAGCCACTGGCCTGCTGTGTACACACACACACATACACACACACACACACACACATGCATCCACAAGCACAAGTATAAGCATAAGCACACACACACAGACACACACAAGCACACACACAAACACACACACACACACACATACTCTGTTCCAGCTTGGAACAAGACATAATGTACCGACTGTGCAATACAATGTGCTCCTGTAGTACCATGGATGGTCAATAGTGGGCAGTGCAGAGCTGCAGGACAGACACACATACTGGTTTACAATTTGCCAAACGTTAATCCATATTGTCCTCCGCACAAACACAATTACTTCCTGAATAAAAAAAAGTCTGGCTCTGATAATAGATATGGAACATACATAGCACAGTTAGCAGCTTTGATGGGAGAGCCAATCAGTTTGCACCTTGTGGCACTGACACTGTAGACTCCCCATGCTTAACTGGCTGGGATCTTGGTGGTAATGAAGTCTTATCTGGGATTGCAGCAGGGAACCTGGCAAGTATTTATCTTTAGTTTGTTTAAGACTGACACAGGATTAATCACTAACCCTCCAAAGGATGCTGGCCCGTGTTCATCAAGACAAGAAAAACCACCACAAAAACACATCAACCCCACCTACTAATATAATCATCGTTACAGGAAGGATTACATCTCATAACCACACAAAAAATCTGCAAAGTTCACACAATGGAACTACTCAGACTGTCAGTGTATAAATACTGACCTGAGTTGTTGACACATATTCATGTTTTCTGTGTTATAATGAGGCTTACAGAATCGTGTTTTGATCTTGAACTCATTGCTAGTACGGTACCATGTGAGTGAATTATCAGTGGGAGCCTTTTCTATCACTTCCAGAGGAGAACTAATAACGTGGAGCTTAACTAGATCAGACGGAGTGGTGTTACTTTATAGGAGTGAACTGAATGGTTATTGGCATCGTCTCTGGAGCTCAAAGCCATCCTGTCTGCAGGGGGGAGGGGGACCTGCATCCATTTCTAGGTCTCAGTGTGCATGTTTAAGTAAACAAGTCTGACTATCTGTGTGTGTGTGTGTGTTTTGTGTGTGCGTGTGTGCATGTGTGTGTGTGTGTGTGTGTGTGTGTGTGTGTCTGCGTTTGTGTGAGTCAGTGTCTGTACATGCATTACCAGCCAAATGGGTGACATATAGGAAAGACTATGGGTGGTGAGTGTGTGTGTGTGTGTGTGTGTGTGTGTGTGTGTGTGTGTGTGTGTGTGTGTGTGTGTGTGTGTGTGTGTGTGTGTGTGTGTGTAGGAAGGTAAATGCTTTCGTTGAAGAGTCCATTAATAAGCAGGACAAAGATGTTAAACAGAATGTAAATAGCACCCTCAATCATGCTGCAAGGCTGACAGCCACACATATAGCACACATATACAGCACATATACAGCACACATGTACAACACACACAGTACACATATACAGCACACATATAAAACAAAAATGTCTCATCTGCACATAACTGAGAGGACAGAAATATATATGTCTGTTCATAATACATGCACACATTCATTTCTTATATGAAGTAACAATTATTATTATTATAATGAAACTGAACAATGCATCAGAATATTTTTCTAAACTAAATCAAAACAAAACCATTACAAATGTGTTTGTCCCTAGGAACAGTGGCTATTTCATGTAGGTTAGCAAGCAGTCTGGAGCCCCAGACAGTGCAAGGAGGATCCTGATACTCCTCTTTGTTCATCCCCACTCGCTCATAGTCCTCCACTCTCCACCCTCCTCCCCCACCTCACCCCTCCTCCTTCTAGCCTCTCGTGCTCTAACCCCCCTCTTTCCTCCACCACCGCCCACCCCCGCCCCCTGCCCCCCAGCTCCCCCACACCTCCGCTCTCCTCAGCAGCATGCACAGGGGGGCTCATGGGTAATCCTTTGTCTGTGGGCTGTATGAATGGGCTGTGTCTATAGTACGGTACGTGTGTGGTGTGTCATCTCTTCAGCCTGTTACTGCCCAAGGCAGGGAGAGCTTTAAAGATCATATGAATTAGTGCAGTGCATAAAAATCTTCATAAATCCAAGATTTATGAATATACCCCAGCCAAATCAATGCTTTTCATTAATAATCAAATGTTCACATAATCACACACTGATGTAATCAACAATGCCATGTTTTCCACCTAACTATAAGCCCATTTGGAGGCAGCTATCTAAATAATAACACATTTGAGGACAATTAACAGGCCGAGTGTTTGGAGGTGCTGAATGGAAAAGAAGCGGCTTTATGGCTTCTTAAGGAGCAGATGGAGGAGGTGGGCTGTGAGGGGCCGAGGGATGCAGACTGGGACCATTTCCACGTCCTGAACAATCACCGTTGGCCAGGACCCTCGCTTATTAATACTGGACTGACAATTCTGTCTGTGAGCTCATACACACACACGCACAAACACACACACATACACACACACACACACACACACACACACACAGCCAAACATGCACACAGCCAAGCATGTACATATACTCATAACCACACACACACACACACGCACACACACACTCACACACACACACACACACACACACACACACACACACACACACACACACACACACAAACACACACCTATCCTTAATAGAAGAAATTATTGATTGAGGAATTATTCATCCCAAGTCTTAGACAAACATTTAAAACATAGCGAGTGGATGAAAATGACAGGTCATTGACCCCTTTTTAAGGAGATTGCCATGTGATCACTATGAGTGTGTGTGTGTATGTGTGTGTGTGTGTGTGTGCCCTGGCTGACCAATAAGGCAATAAGAAGGCATCAGCGCGGGGTGAGGGGGTCAGACACACAAATGGGACATGACCTTCAGAAGCCAGCATCCATCAGCTTCGGTTTGTCTGCTTGTCTGAGAGCCAAGCAAGCTGGGACAGAGAGAGAGAGTGTTAAGTGTGTGTGTGTGTGTGTATGTGTGTGTGTGTGGGCATACAGGAGTCTGTGCATAGGTTTGTGTGTGTGTGTTTGTGTGTGTGTGTGTGTGTGTGTTTGTGTGTGTGGCATTCATTGCAGAGACCCCACCCCTCCAACACCTCCCATTGATATTCCCTTCACGACTGCTGACGCAATCCCGGCCCGCTCAGGTGAGAGGTTTTATTAGCGCGACACGACTTCAGAGAGAGCTCAACCGCCCAGGCCGCTTAGAATAATAGCCTGTATGAGTACAGTCAAATCAGAGTCCCTCTCCTGTCACCATGCAGCACCAGCCGAACACTTCCAGGATTAGTCTCCGGCTAAGCCCCGACTGCCATCTCGTGCTTGGGGGAGAGAAAAAAAATCAACTGCTCCCTCCTTTGCCGCCTTCTGAGGATCAATTACCCTTCCACTGAGGCGCCTTGATTGACAAATTCCAATATAAAAAGGGCACTAATTTAATCGACCTCTTAAATAAGAGACATTAACAGGCTTGATTGCGGCGGGCAGAACTTAAGAGGCTTCCCGGGGATTTCAGCAAATGGTGGAAATGCTCAGGCCCCTTTTGTCGAGGTTCTCAGATGCCGAGATTCAAAAAAGGTTAGTAATAAAAGATATGGCAGCCGTTAAATAGAGCTAACTGGCCTTTCTCTCCCCACTAGTTCAGTCACTTTCCCCCCAGAGCGCATTCAATTGATCTACAGTAGCTCCACTTTGATGGGTCACAACACATCAATGGAGGCACATTCAAATGAAGAGGAATGAAAGGTTCAGGTGCCTGAGTGTAATTATTACCCGTTCGGCACCAAGCGCTGGAATTACGTGCCGCAGTTTACGCCGAGGAGATCCACGGGCCCTTTGTTCCCTTTCATCGTTAATTTCCGCATTACATGATAAAACAAAGTGTAATTTCTGCAGGAGATGGCCTGATTGTTTCAATCCTGCAAAGAACATGCACACACACACACACAAACACACACACCACAAGGCTGTGTCACTCACACGTGCTGCCATTAACAGAGACACTCATTATCTCTTGCTATAAACCGCTATTACCACCGACATGTATCTGACAGTCATCGCTCAAAGCCCCCATGACCCGCATGGTGTTGCTCTGTACTGAGCCCCACTGCTGTGGACCTCTCCCCTCCGTAGCAGCTGTCAGGGATGCACGCCGGATCAGCACCGGACCTGGACCAGGCCTGGTCCAGGACCAGCTGCCACTGGGGTGCAGAGAGTGCTGTGTGATTGCTTTTGATGGTAATTGTTCCTGCTAGCATTCGGGCTAGCGCTCCAGCGGGGATGAATGTAATTAACTGGACGTTGTTGGCCTAGGCACCATTTATTCTGCCGGCTGAATTACATCATGTCAAACCAAAATCATCTTTGGAGGGAAACCGTCACTCGCTGTGCAATGCTGCGAAGACCAAAAAAACAATAACTAAAACCAACTGAAAAACAAATGTAACAATAATATCCTCCATTCAGTGTCTGACAAGGTGCAAAACAAGCAAACCGCATAGGCATACAGACATCCATCACAATTCCAGCATTTAGTACAATAATTCATCACTACGCACTCTAAATAGCTCAGGCGTACACTGATGAATTCGACCGCTAATTGCAAAAAAAGGAGGGAATGATTAAATGATTCCTGCGAGCACACTTTCGCCCGAGACGTGGGCCTGCGAAAAGTAGATCCTGACCTGGGCCCCTGTGCGGCTCCCAGTGCTGTGGCCCCAGGCTCCGTGGCGGAGCCGACTGATATTTTTACCCCTCCGCTCCAGGATCATGGCACATTCATCAGAGCATGACGTGATTCCATTCTCAAAGCCACATCTAATCTATAGCCCACTTTTCCCATTCCACACTTCAAGGACAAACAGCCCCCTTCCCCACAACTAGTCCACATAAGCATACAAAAATGGGGCTTGTCTGGTTGGTTCCAAACACATTTATTTATTTAAAATTAAAATTTCTTAAGGACAGTTCTTGTTAAATAAAAAAAGCATTAACATTTCTTTCTGAAGACTAATATTTACCAGACACATATTTGGAGAAGAGGCTGATATATGATCCAGATTAACTCAGATTGAACTGTATACAAGAAGAACTTCAGGACAAACAAAGGGTGGAGCACACACTACCTGGCAGGACTTGCCGAAAAAGAGACCAAAATATATGTTCCTGCTCATCTCAAGTCATTTATTTCCCCTGAATAACCCACGCAGTGCTCTGCACGTTCCCCCTTCTATACATTGCACTTTGGCCCAACCCCAGGCTGTATATTTACAGGGTGAGGCTCGGGCCTCCGCACCGGTTTGTGGCGGACTAGGCGGAGGGTGTAGTTCTCTCTCTAGGGATGCAAGCGATCGTCAGCCTATTTTTGGTTTGGGGTATATCATTGGGCTCTCTGGGTCTCTTTTTCTCTCTCTCTCTCTGCGCTGCCTCGGAGTGAGTTGTACACCTCTGACACAATCTGTATGAGCTGTTGGTCTGTATGGTTGCATAAAAGCTACACAACAGCATTGTAAAGTCTGTGTTGGCGTTACTTAGCTTCTGAATCATCCCCCGTATAACAATGTACCATATATAGGTTAATAGGTGAATGTGATATAGACACCCACATTGAATGAAGGCCAAGTTGCATTCAGTAAGATTTAGTACCTCAAATCTTGTAGGTAGCTGTAGGTAGCTCTTTAAAAATGAGATAGCATTAAGTCATGAATGGTATTCATAAGGCTTGTGAGCCTGGTGTTACACAGGATTGTTGGCAATAGTATCTAAATGAAGCTTTGCTTCACTCCTTAAAAAGTACAAACATTTCGGAAAAAACTGAGAGAACCTAATTGGAATGCCACATTTGTGCAGTTGCTCACACATCCTTTGAATAATTCAGAGGAGAAACAAACGCCTCACCACTTGCCATCCCAGGAGATCTTATGATACGTTGGTAATGGGCCTTTTAAAATAATTTAAACTCTTTTCAAGTCTCCCTTTCAGTCTGTCAGCAGTGAAATATTTATTGCCCTTCATATTGGATACCTTTCAGTCTAACTGTAACATGCTGTGCAATATGCTTTTTTAAAGACAAAAAAAATCAGCTTCCCGGTGCTGCTAGACTGAGCCAAACAGATGTTGTTTTTATGCATATATGGATAACTTAGTAGGTGGAGTGTCTAATTAAGGCATACTGCGCCATAGTTTCCCCTTAAATCCTATATTTCAGTCCATGTCAAACTGCACTGAAAGACTTCTACTGTTTCCCTGTCTGTCTGTCACGTCTGTGTGCCCACTCAAACCATCTCCTAGGGACTGCATGCATCATGCTCTGCTCTGCCACACATCTAGTTAAAGCTGCCTTTTCCATAGCACTTGACAGATAAATAAATATCTTCTATTCCACCTGCTCGGCAGGGCAAGTTGTATTAACCTGGTTGTGAATTGAGGTGAGGGCAGGCATTTAAGAAACACTGACGTGAAGCACAGCTCTTCACAGCTTCATGCAATGATGGCTGATATCTCTCCTTATAAAACACCTTGACTTCTATTTATCTTCCCATCTACTTCTATTTACGTCAAAAGACATCCTATACTCTAATGCCATCATAGCTACTGAACGTTAATAGAACATTAGATCATATTTAATCTCGTACATTACCATAATATTAACCTATCAGACAAAAATAACTTTGTGCAGTATCCTAAGCGCTCAGACTGATAATATACAATAATATACATTAAATATTAGACAGCAAAGCATGACTGTAGAGATAGCTGGTTGGTAGAGTGGTTCTGTTAGTAAGGGATGTGTGTGTATCATGCATTATGCATGTAATTATACTGCTTTTCTGTGCATGTATAATACACTGTAAGACTCCGTAAACCTTAATAACTGTGATTAGCTGCCTATATGCTATTAGCATTCGCTCTTTATCATAAAAGCTCATTTGTTCTGTTAAATACTCTCAGAGACAGACAAAACCCCGATACATTATGAGCCCTGAATGTGTAACAGTGTAAAACTGTGCTATTGAATTCCACCCACTGACTCAGATGAAATATCATTATAATCTGCCATAGATCTCATTAATGCAAACTGCAGGAAGTGCGAGCATCCGCAGGGGCCTCCCACTGAGCGAACGGCGTGCATGTGTATGGATGCAGGCTCGGCTCGTCCGACTGCCTCCCCCCTCCAGAAGGCCTGTGAGGCGTGCGGAAGCCAAGTCTAAAACCCCAGGGCTTTTCTCCATGCTTGGATACGCTGGGCCACCACACCACACCACCACACTGGGCAGTAAACACTGTGTCTCTGTGTCTGCTGGTCCAGACAACAGCCACCAAGCCCGCACCTCATTGAAATGTCCCAAACGGCTTGCTGTCCGTGGACGGCATGACAACAAAAAATGGTCAGCACAGCAAGCAGAGGCCATGTTGGCGTGTGTGTCCTGGTGTGTCCTGTTTAGCTTATGCTAAAGTGTCCACAGTCAAACAGGCTTAAGCATTTTACACATTCAGACTGACTCACAATCTCTTTTCCACTCTCTCACAGGGATTTGACATTGCGGTGCGGGGCATTAGCGGCCTTGCGCTACGCTGTGCCCTATGGCTGTGAGGCAGTGGGCTGCTCCTCGTTTGACAGCGTCCAGATGGCCGCAGTTATAAAAATGGGATCATGACTGCTGATGTTGGATGGCTTGGTTTTTATTAGAGGGCAACAGTTTGGAGGATGTGGTTTTAAAACAAAGACGATGAAAATAACGATCTCTTGCCAGAATCTGTTCTCTAAACATTCTATTTATCTAAAGTGCCACAGAGTTGTCACCCTCTCTGTTTATTACGCTTTGCACATTCAACAAATGTTGAATGTATTATGTTTATGTTTATGTTTATGTTTATGTTTATGTTGGCGGACGGTGGTAGCCTAGTAGTTAAGGAGCTGGGCTAGCAGGCAGTATAGCCAGTAAGGTTGTGGGTTAAATTCCCGGTTTCCACCATTGTGCCCTTGAGCAAGGCACTTAACCCTGAGTTGCTCCAGGTGCAATGGCCCTTGTAATATAATTGACATGCTGTATGTAAGTCACTTTGGATAAAAGCGTCTGCTAAATGAATAAATGTAATGTTTGTGGTGTTTGGCAGACGCTTTTGTCCAAAGTGACTTACAGTACATAAACATTACATTACTTAACAATAATAGTTTCAAATAAAGTTGAAAAGCCTGCATTAAGCATAGTAGTAGTAATAAATGCCGTTTACAAACGGAAGTTCGGGAGAAGCATGACGGAATTTGCCACGCCTCCTTCTTCACTCAGACAGGTTATTTATTCACAGTCTATCTCTTCCTGCCAAAGTTACAGCATCGGCGTCACTCCGCTCGCAAGCCACCACCTCCCCTTACGCCTCCCGTCTTCCATAGTTAAGAAATAAAGAGGTGTATGGCGGAATCTTGCATGACTCATGCCTGCGCAGTTGACTCCTGCACGATCCCGCAAATCACTTCACCCTGGCCAAAGACTTCACCAAACATGCCTTTCTATTATGCTATTATATCTGTTTGCAAATTACGGAATGTGAACTAGTGAATGATAATAATAACAGTGTTAAATATCATGTGTTTTATGTGTACCCAATTGCATGCAACACCAATAAGAGATACACTACCAGTCAATAGTTCCACTCCATTATAGATCGAATAACAGCTGAGTATTGCAAAATAAAAATATGCAAAAGGGTTCTCGACTGTTGTAAAAAGAAATGATATTCAATGCAATATCCACATTGCCCGTTATCAGCAACCATTCATCCAATGTTCCAAAGGCACATTCTGTTTACTAATCTGATATCATTAAAAAGAAAACATTCAAGAACCCTTTTGCAATTATGTAAGCACATAATGTAATCTGAAAACTGCTGCCCTGATTAAAAAAAAACAATGCAAATCATCTCAGCTGGTATTCTGTCTATAATGGAGTGGAATGGACATTTCTAAGTGACCCCAAACTTTTGACGGGTAGTGTATATTTGACTTGATTTGGGGGTAAAGACAACGCTGACCCTGTGGAAGACAGTGCTAATACAACTGACTTTGACAGACACCATTAATGACACGATTTCTCACATGGACTAACACGATGACACACTTCATAACATTGTGATGGGGATTATGTCATGCAAAACATAAAGCAGAAGTCTGGAAGATGACATTCGGCTGGTCCATTTTTTTTGACACACAAAGACGTGTCAAAACAAATTGAGAGTTTTATCTCAGAGGTAATTGCCAGCAGACATCCTCACAATTAAGGGACCAGAGAACAAAGCCAAGTGAAAAAGTTTCCAGTGATGACTTAGTTTCTCAGGCAAGTCCTTTGTCTGAGAGGATTAGGGCAGTGACACACACACACAACACACACACACACACACACACACACACACACACACACACAGACACAGACACAGACACACAGACACACACACACACACACACACACACACACACACACACACACACACACACACACACACACAGACACAGACACAGACACACAGACACACACACACACACACACACACACACACACACACACAAGCGAGAAACCACCAGACAAAAGTGGGCGTCCGAGCCATTAGGGTCCTAACGGGGGATGACAGGTGGGCAAGCAGGTGGAGTTATGTGGCAGCACTTTTATTAAGGCAATGTCCAAGGCAGCCCGCGTGCATTAACGTCAAACAGGAGACAGTGGGGACTGGGGGGGGGGGGGAGAGCCTATATGCTATTAGCATTCGAGAGAGAGAGCGGGAGCACCATCCGAGTTAACCTCCGTGAGGGGGTTGGGTGCCGGGAGGCAGGGTTGGGTGCCTCTGCAGTGAACAGTGCCAGGCGGAGCTGGATTAGGTGCCTAGAGCGTGGAGCAGAAGGGCAGCATTACGCCCTCCACCCGAGTAGCCCAGGAGCTGCTGATACAGAGGAAAGGCTTTTTAGGAAGTGCCTTCATGTGGGCAACACACAAAACACCTTCTAGGTCTGTGTGTGTGTGTGTGTGTGTGTGTGTGTTATGGGGGTGGGGGGGCGGGGTGGGGGGGGACAGCCGACCAACCACCCAATATACACATTGACACAAAGCCTACATACAAACATAAACAACACACTCCTCTGATGTCACCCACTCTCTTTTATACATACATACACACACACACACACACACACACACACACACACACACACACACAAAGAGAGAGCCCCTCTGAGGGTGTGTGCAGATCTGACAGCAACACTGTGCATACCCTCATGGGCCTGCTGCTGTAGAGGCATGGCGCTCCTCTCCTCTCCTCTCTTCTCCTCTCCTCTCTTCTCCTCTCTTCTCCTCTCTTATCTCTTCTCTTCTCCCTTCTCCTCTCTTCTCCTCTCCTCTCTTCTCCTCTCTTCTCCTCTCTTATCTCTTCTCTTCTCCCTTCTCCTCTCTTCTCCTCTCCTCTCCTCTCTTCTCCGCTCCTCTCTTCTCCTCTCCTCTCTTCTCCTCTCTTCTCCTCTCTTATCTCTTCTCTTCTCCCTTCTCCTCTCTTCTCCTCTCCTCTCCTCTCTTCTCCGCTCCTCTCTTCTCCTCTCCTCTCTTCTCCTCTCTTCTCCTCTCCTCTCTTCTCCTCTCTTCTCTTCTCCTCTCCGGCTCTCTCTCATATTTACATCTCATTCTCCCCTGGTCTCAAACTGCCCGGCACTGCCAGCAGTGTGGTGCCCTGGCGGCCTGCTGTTAGTCTTGGCTCTGCTCCGCTTTACCCAGCCACGGGTATCGCCAACGCCGCCGCTCTGCTACCCCCCCCAAAAAACAACAACAGCAATCCCCCTATTTACCTCCCTCTGCTCTCTATTTATCTCTTCTTCCCTCCTCAGCCAGCGTCTCTCTCACTCCTTTCCTTGTCTTCCCCCCTCTGACTTTGTTCCAATCCACCTCTCGTGCTTTTCATCTCTATCTCCCCCTTTCCTCTCTTTCTCCTCCTCATCATCTCATCCCTCCTCTCGCTCTCTCTCTCCCTCCCTCATTCTCTCTCCCTCTCCCCCTTTCCCTCTTTCTCTTCCTCATCACCTCCTCTCTCTTGCTCTCTCTCCCTCTTCATCACCTCATCCCTCCTCTCCCTTTCTCTCTCTCTCTCTCCCTCTCCTCCTTTTCCCTCTCTTTCTCTTCCTCATCACATCATCCCTCTTTCTCTCGCTCGATTTGTTTCTCCCCCCCCTTTCCCTTCCTCATCACCTCATCCCTCGCTCTCTCCCTCTCCCCCTTCCCACCATTCTGCCTGCTACCCGCTCCATCTGCTGTGTTAGAGTCACCAGCTTGCCCACTCTGTTGCATCCTTCTCCCTGAGCTCCTCGAGCCGAGTGTGAGAGTGTGTGTGAGTGTGAGAGCGTGAGCAACACACCCCAACGAGAGGAAAAGCACATCCTGGCAATTTGGAGAGGACAATGACATGCACACTGAAATGTTTAATTTTTTAAAACTAAAAATATAGATTTGCTGCAATACAGTGGTATTAGAAAAGAGAGTCTATTTTCAAGTAGTTGCTGATAGTGAGTAATTGGAAAGGAAAATTGCCTTCCATATGAAATTCATTCATTTTCATTTGTGTTCTTCTTTATATAAACCATATTTCTCTGCAACAAATTGTCGCTATGTTTAACATTATTACAGTTTATTTTTCACCCTAAAACTGGGTGGAATATTAATGAACTTGTATGGTAAGACCAATGATTATTAATTAAACTAAAAAGGTCATTTTGATAGTGGCTTATTATTTCATGATGAGAATTATTCAAAAGTACTAGTGAGCTCTGAGACATTCTGAAGCCAATTACGTGCTAATGTATAAACAGTGCTCCTGCCTCGCTGAGGAACTGTAGTAATGAGTAATGAGTACCGCGTTTCACAAACACAACAGTGCTTTTTTGGAAGCCCTCTGATTTGGGCTTTTGTAGGGGTTTTTTGTCTAACCGAGAAACAGCTTCCCCTCCCTGATAGTTAATTTTAAATATACAATAAATCAGGAGTTGTGTCTCTGAGGGGGAGATGCTGCCGTGGTGAGTGTGTGTGTGTGTGTGTGTGTGTGTGTGTGTGTGTGTGTGTGTGTGTGTGTGTGTGGAGCTGTTTAAGGATGCTGTGCAGGCTTTCTCTTCTCAGCCCCTCTCTGGAGCGCTGCCAACTCCCCATGTCTGCAGGCAACACAGCACAGGCCCTCACACTCATCATAAAATATGAAACACACAGAGAAGAACACAAAACAAACCCAGCTCTCGCTTTCTCTCTCTCTCTCTCTCTTTCTCTCTCTCTGTGTGTGTGTGTGTGTGTGCATGAGCATGTGAGAGTGTGTGTGTGCATGAGCATGTAAGAGTGTGTGTGTGTGTGTGTGTGTACGTACATGTGTGTTCATGGGGGGGGGGGGGGGGGGTATGTACGTGTGTGTGCGTGCATAAGTGTGTGTGTGTGTGTGTGTGTGTGTATTCAGGTCCAGGGGCTGCATACTGTATGTGTGTGTGCGCATATGTGTGTGTGTGTGTGTGTGTGTGTGTGTGTGTGTGTGGGCTGTCTTGTGAATGTTTATCTAAAGGTGTATGATGTAGTGAGGGCTGCATGAATGAAACTGAAAAAAAAAAACCTGTAATACAAACAAAGCTGCAGGGGGCTATGCCTGAATGTGTGTGTCTATTTGCAATGCATATGTCTGGGTCAAAGAACATCCCTGCATGGGTGTGTATGTGTTTCATAAATTCATGGATTTATGTGCATTTTAAAACTATGAAACTGTGTATGTGTGTGTGTGTGTGTGTATGTGTGTGTGTGTGTGTGTGTCTGTGTGTGTGTGAGAGAGAGAGAGAGAGAGAGAGAGAGCAAGCGAACGAGTCTGTGTGTGTGTATGCATATCCATGCTGTACGAGTGGGTGGAAATTCAGTTGGTTTTCTCTCTGCCCTCCAGTAAGCCAGCTACCCAGTCATTAGTCCTATAGAGTTTATCACATCCGTCTCTTGTTGTGGTTTCAATAAAACGTCCTTTCGCCTCTGTACGTTCAACGTACAGACACAGACTCAGTACGCCACCTATGGCCATAAAAAGTTCGGGGAACTGCCCTAGTTCCAGTAAATTGGGGCAGAACAAGCCACCATAAGCTATAATCTGCATGTCTCTGTGCTTACTAATTATAAACCTTTCACTTACACCCGAAGCTCAGGACCAAGCCAAAGCAGAGTCGGACTGCATCACATGTTCAGCGAGCTAACATCTCTCCCCGGATGCTGATTCACATCATAATCACAGCTTTACAAGGCAATGCTAACGTACAACTATGGTGGCTGAGGGATTCATATACAGCTCTGGAAAAAAAATGAAGAGACCACTGCACATTTTTTCTGATGTCATGCAAATTTGAATATGATCGTCAACTCAATTGAATGTCACTCAGACAGAAAAATGTCACTCATCAGAAAAATGTGCAATGGTTTCTTAATTTTTTCCAGAGCTGTATACTCTGTTATGCAATCTTCATAAAAGACTAAAAAGAACAGGAGGAGATTCACTTGGTGTAAGCTGCATCCTCCCAGCTATACTCTTTCTCCTACCAGGCAGCACTGATAAAGAGGAGCATTTGATTGCAAAGCAGAAGCTAAACAGGTCAAGGTGATCATCATGCGTCGCCATGCCATGCCTTTGATAGATACGGCCGTATAAAAGGTCTGTCAGATTTGCCAGTTCATATTTCTGTGTGAATGTAGAGAGAGTGGGGGGGGGGGCACTGAACCGACAATATCATTACATCAATGTATCGACCTCCACGCTGTGAGGTGTGTGTGCAGTAAACAAATCAATTAGTCCTGGCCACACCACCCTCCTGTCCATCCCAAGCAGGTTGGTGGAGAGCCATGTAGTGCTGTCTCGCCCGGCAGAGCCACTGTGGCAAAAATCAATCCGCTGGCACAGAAGAGGATATAAGGATATTCAAAAGCAGATTTAGGACACACTTTAGGATAGACTTTAGGTTCAGTTTAGACTAAGGATATTCAAAAGCAGATTTAGCCTGTTAAAGGCAAAGCACCTTATGCATTATCAGAGCAGGATGTTTTGGAAATATATCTTTTAACATCACCTGTCTCAGAGACTGGAATTAGACCACACGAAAATACAATTGAAGAGGAATCCAACATCAAACTGTGTTATTATCAAAGCTCTCACTACAAGAACGAGCTGAGCTTCAGCTCAACCTTAGACTGGAAAAGCATTTAAAGAGATGACATTATTTTCCTTCTCAAAAGCCTCAAAATCTTCTTTAGAAAAAAGGTTAAGACCTCATGTCTGTGCTGTGGCAAATGCCAACAGGCTCTGTCAAGACACATTAGTGCAGGGTGTCATTCATTTTTGTCTGAGACACATCAAAACACGGACCCAGACAATGTGTTCTTGGCGTGTTCCCGGAAATCTTGGGGAAAATCTCATTCGATCTGAAACAAGGTAAACCTGTCAGAGGCATCATCTCGCTGTCGCTAGGAGGAAACGCCAGCAACAGTCTGCGACAGGTGACGGGCACGACATGACAACGCAAAACTGCACCGCAGAGAACTCGGCCCACCCACCCGCCCGCCTGCCCCGAGCACTCTCGACACTCCCACGCGCCACGCCAACCCACTGATGGGATTTTCAGGTGGAAATGCGGCGTTGGTGTCGCACGTTATCACTCCACGGCAGACAGGAGGCAGACAACCGCGGGGGGGGGGGGGGGGGGGGTGTTTCTCTCCCACACAGCCAACGGTGGCATGAAGAGGAGAGAGGAAGAGGAGGGTGAAGAACAGGAGAGCCTGAGAGATGCCACCTGAGATGAGAGAGGCCCAAATACATGCGCCCAAATACATAATGAGCCAGTGTGCTTGGGGTGAGACTTCATACACTGGAGGAGGGGTGTGTGTGTGTGTGTGTGTGTGTGTGTGTGGGTGTGTGTGTGTGTGTGTGTGTGTGTGTGTGTGTGTGTGTGTGTGAGGGGAATAACAGCAATGAAGCTTTATAAGACACTAGGCCCTATCATAAGATAATTTGCATTCTAAACACTTCTCAGGCTGGTGTTTATACCTGTGGGATGTGAAATATGATCAAAAAGTCATTCAGTAAATACACAAAGAAATGAATTACATCTCTGATAGGATAGGAAGCCTTTGAACTTTTATAGCAGCCTTTCCCCCCTCCAAAACAACCCACAGTCAAAACAACTGGCTTTAAGCCGTAGTATCGTATCATGTGGAACCATAGAGCTTCTGAAGGGGAAGTGTGGATGTTCTTTGTTTTCCATTACATTCATGCGCACACTTCTTCAGACTCCCTCACCCAGACATTAACAAAGTCTGTTACGAACAACCGGATCAGACTCCCACCAATACATGCCTCCCTCAATGTCTCATTCCTTATCTGCAAGCTGACAGAATTCGCCACCGTATGCTTTATTCAGACAAGATGGAAGATGCACACGCTTGACATAACGAGATACGGGCTAGTCTCAAGGACAAGTGCGAATCACATAGACTTGAAATTAATATAATTTATGAAACATATAGCGTAAGGCTCTATATAAACTTACATAATACAAGCTGCCTTGGAGAGCAATTAAAGTGGAGCAATGATTAGCATTCTCTGGCAGGACTGCATCTCCCTTAGTAAGCAGAGGAATTTAAGGGTTTTAATTGCCTGCAATTATTCATAAAGTGGAGACTATTATCTTCGGCAGCAGCAATCACAGGCAAGTTGTACTCTGCGCTGAGATACTCAACTCAACCCAGAGCACGAAATGCAGTTAGTAATTAAATGCAGTTACTTTTTCAGAGATCCAGGAGAGACCTCGCAAAACAATATCCTGATCGGCGTATTATATATTCACTGATATTCCCATTCCGAGATCACCACCTCTCCTTATGGATCTTCAAGAGTCTTCTTTCGGCTCATTCTCAGTGAGCTCAGGTAGATGGCAAATCATTCACAATGGAGACTGGACTGGAGTCAAGCATTTAAATAAACAAGCCGAGACCTTGAATTCAGAATAGTGAATGGAATCAATGTATGACATTTGCACTACGTACAGTATGGATTGGTAGTATTAAGCATCAAACTGGAACATGCTTATGGATACATTTGAATAAATGGATAACCGTGAAATAATAATGGATAACAGTACAAAGTGAGAAGATGTGTATTTGTATACAGTTATGTATGTCTGTGCGTCTGTATGTGTGTGTGTGTGTGAGTGAAATAGAGAGAGTCTTTCATCAGTTAAACATGGCCAGTTAGCCCAGGCCCATAGTCACACGGCAGGCAGCAGGAGATGAGTTATTCAGCTACAGGTCAAACGGAGAGCCGAACCATAACCCTGCAAAATAAAGATCCTGTAGGCGTCAGAGTGCATCAAAGGGCTCATATCTCTTACATTAATCTCTAACATCAGCATAGCCCATCGTGTCCACTCTCCGAGCTCCTTCTCCTCACCTATCAATGGCCGCAGATGAAAGGGACACTGCAGAGAAGGGACACTGCAGAGAGTGGCCGTTTAGCAGGACAGAGGACTGGGGGAGGTTTGTATTATTAGACTTCCAGCTGGGCTTCTCCCTCAAAAAATATCTCGCTCCCGCTGGCACGTCAGCATGGCTCTTTGTGCGTCAGCCGTTTACATGCTGATGGGTGCGAGACAGCTGTGGCAAGATGCAGCCAAGACCTCCACTCCGCCCACTAACACGCATGAAAGTCATCAATAATGGAGCATCACCTTAAAGATGCAGTCCCCAGAGTAGAGGGCAACACTTAAGAGGGGCACTCATGCATGGGAACTGTCTCTAATAAGAAGTCTGGGAGCTTTATGTGGCTTTGGGGGCAACTAACAATAACATAACAAGTGCAATGTATTCTAATGTGGCTGGTCTGATACAGCAGAGACAAGACGAGGAAGACCCCAAAACAGTATGAAATCGCAAGGGAGATGTGACCATTTTTATTAGTTTTTATGCGAGTGCAAAAGCTGTGTCTTGAAAAGTCCCAAGAAGCCTAGAGAGATTCCATCAGTCTTTGTTCCATCGCCCTTTTGAATGCGATGGAATTCTATTTGTATCGGCAGGCCCTTTGTCATCCTAGTGTATCCTCACTCCCCTTCTCCCTGACCTCTCTCAAGCTGTCATGATGTCACTCCATGGGTCTGCCTGACCCCTCACCTCTAGGCTTTTCAGTGCATTAGCATCTGACCAGTGGGAAAGTCGGGTTCTCCACGCATGCTAAGCACGCAGAGAGCCCCTGCTCTGCACCGGCACACACACCATGACACAAGGGGGGAAGGGTGGGAGCAGGACAGGCGGCATTGATACTCCTAACCAGCTGACCCTGTTCAATTTCAGAACTTGAGTCTCCTCTTTGTTTGTGGCACAGAGGCACCACAAAGGATTAAAGTGTGAAAGCAAAAGGCCATCTAAGTCACACAACATTCTAATCCCGTGGTGTTTCATAGTCAGCCAGCGGAGAAAAAGAAGAACAGAGAGAGAAATACTAATGCGTGAGCAGTCAATCGGTAGCACTGATGGCTACTCCCGCAGTCAGAATAAAGCGAAAGGCTATGAGTGTGAACATCGCATGTTTAAAGGCCTGATGGGTCGGGTGCTCAACTTGAGTGAAGTGAAGGTTTTCAAATGTTACTCATTTAAACAACATATTATTGATATTTTATATGAGATTTGATTCTTAAAGTTGCAACTGAGTGGACACAGGTTTCACTCAGCAGAACTCTCTAACCTTATCTGCATGTTGGAGGCCCCAGAGCACTCGGCTAACTTTGTTCCCTCGTTCACACACACAAACGCAGAGAGAGAGAGGGAAGAGGGAGAGAAAAAGGGAGAAAGGGAGAGAAGGGGAGAGAGAGAGTTCAGGCCTTCCTCTACTGAGAGGAGAGGGAGAGAGTGGGATGGAGGCACTGCCCTGCCCAGAACACTCCACTGTGCCTGATGAACCCTCCAGATGTACACAACTCCAGTGCACAAACCTCAAAAAACACCACTCTTTCTCTCAGTGCTCTGGCACCCCTGCCAGATTCGCCTCTCGTTTTCTTTGTATGCAAGGCTTGAGCTCTTCTGAGAGACTTATTGATTACAAAGCTTGAGAAGCATATCCTTACTGGAGGCTTTTTCTGGGAAACGGATCGGTTGCAAGACAAACAGAGATTGTTGAGACTAGAGGGAGGATGTGTGTGTGTGTGTGTGTGTGTGTGTGTGTGTGTGTGTGTGTGTGTAGTGTGTGTGTGTGTAGTGTGTGTGTGTGTGTGTAGTGTGTGTGTGTGTGGAGGGAGCAGGCTTGTCTTTCATGGTGGACGGTTAGCGCTGCAGGCTCTGTGGCCGTTTTCACTGAGCGTCCCGGTCGGTACTGGCCTCTTACATCACAGTTCACCAAGGGGAAGGTTCCTCCCAGCTCACACTCCCAACGCACAGACTGCATGTACCTGCCAGGTCTCTGTCATAGCAACTCGGTTAGTGCATCCGTCCACACATTACTTTTCAGCTTGGAAACAAAAATAAAGTGTGGTCTCAGGCAGCGGGCAGCGGGCTAGTTCTCTTTTTTTTCCCCCAATCTGGTTTTTGCCCATGGCTCGAATGGTTATTTGATCAGATATGCGTCTGTCTTTGGTCTTTCGCTTTGGACAGACATACGACTTCCTCTCATTAATGCAATTTTTATCCTCGCGGTCTGGTTTAAAACACTTTAAACCCTTGACACAAACAGCAGACGAGGAAAAGTCAAATGGAGCAAACTTCATTTGACTCCAAACTCCAAAACAAAGCCTGTGGCCACACTCATGGGGAAGGCATGCGTCAAGGCCTACGGTAATTTGGTGTGGTAGGAAAAATGCCTCTGATAAACAGTATCATGTGAAAAGCTCAAATGTGGGTAGCCACGGAATCAATCGTCACTGGGTGAGTTCGCCACGTCAAATGGCACCATCAAAGACCGGCCGAGCTAAAGAATAAGAGAGAGGACGACACCTTTAACCACAGGCCCTCGGCAATGCGGCTCACGCAATTCAGCTCTGCCGTCAGCGCCTTTTGGGAAAGTTCAAATGAGACACAATTCAATTTGGGCCAAATAGGGAGAAGGAGGGAGAAGAGGACAGAGAGCGAGAGGCTTGACTTCTTTAATGAGCTCATTTTGAGCACAAAGCTCTCTCTGATGAAGAGGAACAACTTATTTTTCCCCGACTCCTTCTTTTCTTGGCCAGAGAACTCATTCTCATTCCATCTTATCTTATCTCCTCTTCTCCTCTCTTTCTAAAGGTGAATATACTCACACTGTGTGTGTGGGTGGGTGTGTGGGTGTGTGTGTGTGGGTGGGTGTGAGTAAGGCAGCTGACCTCGGATGCTCGGTGCTGCAGGCTACTGATGCCAGTTTCAGTTCAGAAATCAGAGCATGTCTGCACACAATACTGTATAGGCCTACTGTAGCTGTGTCTGAAAGTGTAAAGTTATTTGTGTACGTATACATTTAAAGAATGCTGTGCATCACTGAGGTGGGACCTAAAAGCTTTACAATTGCTTTGTTTATTTTGCCGTTTTCACACATGACTACTGGAAAATGTACACGCAATTAGGAACAGATTTCAGCCCGAGTCGAGTGGTCAGATATGAAGCTCACAAGTCGCAATTGCACGGGTGGGAGTTGTTCATACAGGCAGTAAATACTGGGTGGTTTAAGTGAGGGGGTGGCTCCAGGGTTGAGTTTGTAGGAGGTGGGGTGTGACGCACAATATATGTGGCTGCTTTCACGTTGTTTGCTTACCATATACAGTACAGCATAGCAGATGAATGGACAGCAGCCAAAGTGCATATTTTTGCATTGCTTCTTGGCTGTATGCCCATGCATTTGCCACATGACTTCAGTGTCGGCTCTAATGGACAGCAGCTTGTGAATTTCCTCGTCTTTCCAGTGCAACATTCTTGATGGTGTTTTGTCTTGAATGTAAAATAAAAATTTTGTATTGACCTGGTATTAATATGCTTTCAGTTTTTCGCACCCCACAAGTGCAAGAAACGTCATCAACACGCCCCCTCGCTAGGTTCACACCCGTGAACCCACCCATGTGTTAACCTTTTTGTTCACACCGATGCTCACTTGTTTTACACCCGTATTTAGTACTGGGGTCTGGTAGTGTCAGATGTGGGTGGTTCGTTTAGTGTCTGCAAAATATCAGGAATTCATTGCATGTCTGACAGTTTAAGTCTTTTTATTTTTTATTCTTTTGGTGACCAAACAAGGAAGCAACACGTGCATCCCAATGCAGGCGTATGTTGAAGGCACGCATTTCAGCATCAAATATATTATTCAAGATGAATGTTTAGACCACATCTTCACCTCCCACACCATGTTTTGTTTTGCTGGGCTCCACAGGAAGTCTGCCATCCACACTATATATGACTGGGATGCTGTGTCTGTGTCGTCAGCTCCACCAGCTTCCCCCTGCTGAGAGCCCTGTCTGTGACGGATAATTCTTTCAGCGTTTCGCAGCCTTCAGCCCACACGATCCATATTTCATGTCTGCGCCTCAGTAGCTGCTCACCGCCCGCAGCTACCAACACTGACCAGGTTTGCACTTCAAAGCAACAGGGGCAGCCGGGCTGGGAGTCAATGCAACCGCTGCCATTGTTTACCGTCTCCATTTAGACCGCGTGGGTGGACGGAGAAGCGTCGCGCTGGGGCCACTGTTGCCGTGTTGCACATGCAGACGCCGCTCACCTGTGAGCTGAGCGCTCCGCGCTACAAGAAGCTGCCCTGTGTCTGGTAGGGGTCGGTATCGGCAGGTCGGGGAACGGGTTTGGGGGTTTGGGGGCGAAGCTGGTGGTGATTACTGTGCTGGCCATGGCATGCCAGTGGCGACGGCAGCGGAGCTGATTTTGAGCAAATGTTAGCTAATGTCTGCTCCAGCGTGGAGGAGACGCCATTAAAAGGGAGGGATCAAGCGGGTCACTCCGAAACAGGGGAGCTCTCAGCTGCTTGTGCCCCTGCCGAAGGCATTTGGAGGACAAGCCCCCGACATATTCCCACCTGATCGTGGCTCTTCTGTTGTTCGTGGAAAGGTGAGCAGTGCAGGTAAATGTCAGACAGCTCTCATTAAAGCCCGAATCTGGCTGGATGAGATCTCTCAGAGGAGTGAGATTCCAGCTCTTGAACTGGTGAAGCAGCTGAAGTGTCATCTCTCTCTCTCTCTCTCTCTGTCTCTCTCTCTCTCTCTCTATTATTTCTCTCTCTCTCTCACTTTCTCTCTCTTTCTCACCCAAATGAGTCATGCAGGCTTCTATTAATGTCGGGTGTGAGACGTTTAAATCCCCATCATGCCAATCATCCTCCATGTGGAGCGGTGGAATCGAGGAAGCGTCTGCGGCGTGGCGTTGGCTCCGTGACCCCTGCAGCGTTCCCGGGGGCTGCGTGAAACTCCACACTGGAGGAGAGCTGCAGAACAGGGCCGCCGAGAGCAGCCCGGTCCTGCAGCACAACACGGCGAGTGCACGGCGCTGCCTCTGTAATGCTGTCAAGATGCTGACCAGGTGGCTGGTTAAAAATGAGACACTGTCCGGTCGGCCCATGGGGGAACGTTCACGGCCGCTGTGAAGCAGGAGTGTTCCGCCAGCAGAATGCAAAGTGCACGTACAGACATGGTAGACCTATTGAGCCCCACACCCCCTCCATCACCTCAGCTCCCCTCCCACCCCACCCGCCCTTTCCAATACATTAAACTACAGTGACAGGAAACACATATTGGTGCACTCTAAATCTGGTCTCCACCGGCATCCGTGTCATGCAAGCTCTTTCCCCTGGAGTGGAACATAATAAAATGGTAAGACCTGGAGCTCTGCCGTGTAGGCCCAATAGTAGAAAAGTGGAACAAAGGGAATGGTCAGTTAAGACCTGCAACCCCCCCCCCCCCCCCCCCCCCCCCCCAAACAAAAAAAAAGAGAAACAGTGGGACTGAATTCAAGATTGTGGTTTGGACGGTGCTGTGCAGTTATACTGCATCCAATGATCTCACTGGAATAGATGCCATAGCTTTTGTCTTCAAATATCCCTTAAGTCCTTAAATGTCCCATAAATTACATTTTGAATGTATACAATTTGTTAGAGCTACCCAGAGATATTCCTGCCAGAAGGGCACTCACCATACAACTGATCAGATTGGCCCGAGCTCCTTGTGGTAGTATATAAACTCCTCTAAATCAAAAGCACCATTTGTACAGAATGTTCTGCAATAACACTGACGGAGAAAAAAAACATTAGAATGTAGGCTTATACCGGGGCTGTTATAGAGACGTTATTGCATGCAGCTGTCTGGTGATTACTGCGAATGCAGGAGACAGGGAGGAAGCTCATTCATCTTGCCTCACTTGCTCGATATTCCAGAGAACCTTGCAGAGACAAATGCAGGAACAGCAGTGGGGGGAATGGAGCTCGGTTATCCTATTATGACTTCATGGTGAAGGCATGAACCTCAATCATGGTTTCACCAGACAGGCGAAAAGCAGGTCAGCTTACCACAAGCATTTGTCATTGCGCGGGATCCTCCACCATAAAAACAGGAAAAAATGCTTTAATGTTTTTTTTTTTTGAAACTTTAAGGGAAAGCAGTGAGCTTTAGTTCAGTCATCTTGCTGTTATGAACTGTAGTCTGGTCGGTCCTATTCCAACATGAGTGTGAATATCAAAGGAAACGATTTAAGCTTGATAGCCGTGATAAGCCGGTGACGAGGCCGACCCTGCTGGTGATTGCGGAGGCGAACCTCCCATCCGTACACTTGCCAGGGCATCAAAAGGCTAGCGCTGCTGGCCACGTGCCACGGCCTCAGTAGACTCCTGTCCTCCAGCCAGTAGCCAGATTGCACATGTGCCCTTGGCGATTAGAAATTGATTTACATACATGGATGTTCTGTGGCATGTGAAATCATGGAATGGGAAGGAGGGGTAAAAAGGAAAATAAAGTAAATCAAAATTCAGCCAGAGTTCGGTGCAGGGGGTGACAATAAATCATGGTCTTGGGGTGGGGGTGGGGGGGGTGCATCCCGAGACTGTTTATCTTAGAGTTACGGAAATCCATTTGCGTTTGAGGCACTAGCTCCCTCAAACTTAATGTAAAGTGAGACGTATTGATGTGGGAATAGGGCAGGCCGGCTGCTGGAACAGATGCTCCTTGCACGCAGAGTAATCAGGTCATGAGAGAGAGGGAGAGAGTGTTAGAGTGAGAGAGAGACCAGGGAAGATTGCACACTGGGGCTCAGGGAGAGAAACCCTGGAGTAGATGGAACTGGAATCACCCCTCTCTCTCTCTCTCACCACGGTCTGACACGCGACACCCTTGTCTTCGGTTACGAGCTCCATACGGGGCTTCCATATGGAACATTCATTCTGTTATTCACCATCGCAAAGCAAACACAGTCTCAGAACGGACCTGAGCATTCTGTCTTGCATGGGTGAGGGAGGAGAGGCACAGAGCTGAAGCACTCAAGGACATGTCAGCCTGAGCCTTAATGGAGTCTCCAAAGTCCTCGCTAACTAGGTCGTGGAGGCCTGGGGTGACCCTAATAAAAACCACGATAACAGACGTAAGAGGTGACGATATACACAAAGACACATGAAAACTCTTAAAAGTTCTCTGAGAAAGAACCCCATCAGGCAAACCGCTCAATCAGTGCCCCTCAGAAAAAAGGAGGACGTGCCGCTTTTCTGCCTCATGACCGAAATGTTCCACGGCAGTCGTAAGTCCGCAAGACTCACTGCAGACATGGTGTAACCACCAGGCACCTCATCCAACCCTGAGTCAATGTGCCCACCTCCACCACTGAGCAAACTTCCCTCCACCAGGCATGAGGAACATGTGTCTCCAGTTTCTGGGGTGGATATGCTCTCGGATCAGTCATTTGCAATTACACCCAAAGCACATTTCTTAATCAACAGCAGGCTCTCTTTTCCAGAGGATGCAGTGGCCTTGTTTGACTTGGCAGTGAATCCTCACAATCTGGGCCATGGTTAATGTATGGTGATGCCTGGCATTACAATCTGAGGATCAGCCAAGGAAATACACCGCTTTTAAAATTAATGTTCAGGGTGCATTATTCAAAGACCAAAGCAGTGTGGTTAAAAAATACCATAGTTCTTGGATTAGAAGGGCTGTTCAAACAGATTACTCTAATTTTATGTGAGAGGCGGACGGGTGAGTCCTTGTCAGCTGGAATACCACTCATTGCAAGAGACAGATCCCTCGGAACCTTCTCCACAACACAGGCCTGCATGTGGATATTCAAGCATACATGATAATATCCTATCCACACGCACTTAGGCTAAACCGAATCACCTTTTTGGAGTCAAATTCGAACGGCGAAAATTTAGAATATAAAAACCAGGGCTTTTGCAACAACAGCTTTGCACAGACAATAACCAGCACAGGCATTTAAACCAAGTGAGTGCTCCCAGTGAGCGGTAAGACTGAAGCCCACGGTGCGCATTGTGCCGACTCTGCTCACCCCGTGCCTTTCCCCTGGTTTGTTTGCCATTTGCCTAATGATTTCCAGCGTTCCCAGATGGCAGCGCTTCCCTCAGCGCCCTGCACTATTGTTGGAGATGAGAACAATAAGCAGCTCCAGCTCTCCTCTCCGCGGGGGGTCGGGATCCGAGGGGTGACACAGGGATCAGGCCTCGGCATTCCAGCTTTTTTTTTTTTTCGTGGCATCTGTTTGGCACCTGTCTGCAAGCGGTGCCAGGACGGAACTGGAACGAGTTGCTGAGTGCGTAGAGGGGCACTCAAGGAACTGAGTGTTTGGCACATGCTGTGAAGAGGCAGCGGAGAGCCCTGTGCATCTTGTTAGCTCAGTAGGGGCACAGCCCCCACCACCCCCAAAAAACAAAGATATAACACAAACATCGCACATTGCATTGTTCCATATCTTTCTCATCAGACTAGAAAGAGACTGCATTCAAGTGCTTCACTGGAGAAGGAAGCATTTACAGTGATGCATGATAACCACTTCACACTTGAATCAAGAGGATGCTGGCTTGTAGATCTTCCTAACAGCTTGGAGCAAGTCACTGCAGCACTGCAGATTCCACAGATATGCAGCAACATGTTCACTGGCTCGGTAGAGTTGGCTCTTAGGCTCCTCTTGCTGAAGTGGTGAGGTTAGGTAAGTGAGAGATTGATCACACATCCTCTCCGCACCTCCCCAGCAGTAATGACGGAACTCAGTGTTGAAACGGTGCACAAATAAGTGTTCTTGAACTGATAATGAGTCACCTAAACAGCCCCAGTCAAGGGAGAATGAATTAACTCTGATTAACATATAGATTTCCAGAGCAGTCAGCCTGAAAAGAACTGGGCATGCTCGAGGCATAAATAACAGTGTCTATGCATCTACAATCAGGTCTACATAAGTAAAACCTGGGGTAAAATGCTTTCTTTTACATTTTGAGCAGATTGCACATTAAACTGTTAAAAATAATGTCTAAAACAGAAACAATAGCCAGAATAAAACAACCCATGCAAGCATTTAGGTATGAAAGGGTGAAAAAGGCAATTTGTACAGAACATGATTCACTTGTGGGCACATTGGATGTGGCATGATTTATCTAATTAGACAACAAATACTCAGTTTAATTTAATTTAAGCTAAATACAAGACTGCTGCTGCAGTTTAATTAAATGTGATCATAATGCTCTTCATTAGGGCCCTCTGGCAGAGAAATTAGGCAGTAAAACTGAGCCATTCACTGTCTCATGAAACTTAAATGAACCTCTCATTCATTTAGCGAATGTTGTGTGACCAGTGAACGAAAACATTAGGGAATGACAGGAGAGAGGGAATGAGGCCATGAACTGAAGAACCCAATTTAAGGGCTAGCGTTTCATATCACACTATTACAAAACTGAGCTTTATATTTCAATCTCGCTCTCTCAGTGTTGTATGTAATATTATGTGTGTGCGTGCGTGTGTGCGTGCGTGTGCATGTGGGTGTGTGCATGTGTGTGTGTGTGCGCACGTACTTAACTACAAAATATCCATCCAGATTGAATGCCTGCATAATTCGAGGGCATAATGGTCTGAATGAAATCCGGTTCCGATGATGAATGTCTGGCACACTTCACTTTGGCACAAGTACCTGTGAAGGTAGCTAACTGTGCCTATCCATGGGTGGCCACGGCAAGTTCACACCTCATCCCCACACCACGGGCATGTGTACCCCCCCCCTCCCCCAATACCCTTGTGACTGAGCGCTGGCAGCACAACCCGAACAAAAACTCCTACCAATATCAGCACATCAATCTGACTGTGACTTTGTGCTTGGCTGATTCTTTGCCTGAAGCCCCAGCCAATTCTTAATTTCACTGTGTACTTTCCAGTTGTTATTATACAGCACATTTAGCCAACAGCATAAAGGAATGTAAACTATATACAAGTACTCACTGAATCGGAGGGAGGACTGGATTGCTAATATCAATTCCCACAATAATGTTCGAGGGTTTAAGTAAAAGAAGATTGTGATGAAAGAATGTTTGTTTCACCTGTGTGATGAAAACAGATAATCTTGAACAACATCAAATAAGATTGTTTGCAAACTATTTTTGGTATTGCAGAAAAGGAAATCTCTCCAATAACAAGCTTGGGGCATGGAAGCGATTTAGGCTAGTGTTCACAGCACTTTGTTAAAACTCATCTCAGCTCATCACTCAGATGTTCCTTATCAGCTTCATGACATCTGTAATCTATTAAAATAACATAAAAGCTACCCTGGATCAAATTGATCCATTCTGTGATTGTAACTCTGGAAGCCTACCAAAGAACCACGCACATTTAATTAATGTTCGCAGCCATACCTTGGTTCAGGAGTGTAATGTCATACATTTAAGGTCAACAACCCACACTCTTGTTCAAAGTGTAGCTAAGTGGCAAATTTCCTGTTCCAAAAACCTTATCATTTACTGTTTTGGCAAAATTCCACAAGAAAGCCATTCAAAGTTCAAAGGAAAGCTTCATAAGCGTTCAAATAAGTAGGCTAAGTAAGTTTCGGAAAGTTATTGGAAGTAGGCTACTTGTTCCACCTCTACAAGAAAAATAAGAAGGATACATTCTTGAACCATTTCAGCACAGCAGTCAATGCAATATATCTTAGGAAACTATTTTCAAACCAGACCTGTCAACACTTGAATGAGTTTAATTAATCTAGTAAGACAAATCCAAGTGCGACGGTAAAACCACAAGGTTGTCATCGCATGTAGCCAAGTAGCCAACACATGCAAAACAGTCTAAACACAGCTGTGGAAATGTTGAAACGTGCCGATGCGTCATGATAGTACCGATTCCTTGCAATTACGGTGTAGTCTCTATTCATCACCTTTTTTGATCCACGGTGTTGTTGAGGTATAAGATTGCTGTTTCATGTAGCCTATCTCAGAATCTGTGTAACAGGGCGTGAACGATAGGCCTACAACATTGCGGGCTGGAATATACAGTGCGTATCTCCTCTACACACATTGTTGGTGCAGAACCAAAACATAATTGCATGCTTCTCAAGACAGAGAGTGCATTCTGGTTTAGCGTTTCAAAATAGGCGGTTTGAAGGACCATAGTTCTAAAGAGAGCAAAGCGGGTTGTGTGTAGACTAGGCTACACATTTTCCACACGAGAATGGCAAAAACACAAGATCATTTCTACAGGAAGCTGCGGGGGCGATGCTGCTCGGCTGTGGATCAATTGATAATTCCTCTTCATTTTATTTCCTTTTGTTTGTGCCACTAGTTGTATCTCAGCAGCCGCGGCCCCTGCTGCAGGCCAGAGATAACTCCCTTCCGTGTGCGCCTGCTGAGGCCGCACAGCGTGAGCGGGACCGCAGAAGCCACCGTATTTTAATTGCAAACGTAATAAGAGGCTTTTGTTCGCACCCTGGGCTGATATGTCAGGAGTCTACCCTAATCAAGCCCCAGAAACAGGAGCGAGTGAGGCATAAAGAGACGTGAGACCACAGTGTTTTGTGTAGGGTGTTTAGTGGTCTGTTGTAGGGGGATGCTTAGCCTGGCCTAAATTGCCTTCCTACGTACTTCCGCTCGATTTTCATCTCCCTCCACGACTCCGTCTGGGATTCCGGCCATTGGCCTCACTCGCAGCGGTGAATTCGACTCCGCGCCAATCAGCGAGGAGGAGGCGGGAGTTGTGAGAGACGACGTTGAGATTCTGCGCTGTGTTTGAATTGTAGTCCTCGAGGAGTTGGCAATGGCATAAGTTAATGAAGCAATTCAGTCTGTGCTGGCTACGCTTCCAAATAATCAGGAACTGAAGTCCGAACAAAAGGAGTGTTTAACACATTTTATTTCGGGCAAAGATGTCGTGGCCCTACTCCCTATGGGATTTGGGAAACATTTAATTTGTATCGCGCAGTAGCCTCGATATTAAATTACAGCATGTGCGGCAGACCCGGTATGAATAAAGCGGCGTGTTTTCAATGATCACATCTAGCTTTGACAATTGCGATGCCTGTACATCTATAGGAAATAAACTACCGGAGTTTTGGAACGATATATCAGCCTCCCCGTCTCCTAACTTCTCATCGGCGTTACAATATGTTATCTTCAACTTTACTGTTGAATAGTAATCTGCTATTTGCTATTCTTCCACTAACTCTTACATTTGTATCGCAAAGCTGGCATGGTCATTTACATCCATCTTGTTCGCTTTGGTGGGGAATGGTTGTTGTGGGCAATTTCTGAGCGTTGTAGTGTAGCTTACTTCACGATCGAGCTGGCGCATAACATACGTCACGGCCAAACGTTAGCGATTGGGTGAAATCAGATCCAATCGTTTCAAACTTCTACAGAGTCCACGCATCCAGCTTGCAAACGTTCGTCAATAGCCGAGATCCCAGACCCTTGTAGAAGCGAAGCGTACGTAAGGGGATGGCAAATGGCCAGGCTAGGGGATGCTGTTTGGTGTTTGGTTTAATCTGCAGCATGTGTAAATGTATTGTTTGGGATAACCTTGCACGGTCTTCTGTTCGCCAGTTTTACATGATATCATCAGAAAACAAAGCATAAGCTAATAAATATGAACAATTGTCACAGATGTAAGAATGCAATTGTCCTACATCATCCACCTTTAATATTTTATTGTTTAATTATTGATTTATTTATGTAATATTTACATAATATCCACTCCCTCTACTTTGATTTATTAAATAAGCAGAAAGAAAACATTTGTACAATTTGAAAAGAAAACAAATTTGAACTAAATGTGGCATGGGTAGACAGAAACTGACAAATGGCATGGCCATGATGAAAGTTGATGCTTTCCCTCAGTCTACCTTCTGTAAAGGTCTAATCAGGAGACAGGGTTCCCCACGGGCCTTTGAAAGTTTGTGAATTTGAAAAACAAATATGTCAAGGCCTGTGAAAGTTTTTGGAAATAGACATAAATAGACATAGGTCATTAATCAAATGGCTTGAATTTATATATTTTAGAAAGAAGCATGTGTTCTATCTGAGGTAACTGATGGTGGTTGTCAGCATGTATTAGAATTTATGTTATGAGCTTTATTTGCTAACCCAGGCTTTCTGTTTCACACTGTGCATTCCTATGAAAGAGGCAATCTTGTAACATGTGGTTAATTGCAAACATGAAGAGGTCTAAAGCCGCCAATCTCAACAAACAATCACATTCATTAAGGCATGAGTGCATCATCTAGGCTAGTACATCATCTAGATACCTAACTTATGTGTCATTGCTTTTGTGAAATCAAGTCAAGGCAAAGTACTGCCAGGGTAACCAAAAACATCCCATCTTCTGGATTCCTCTGTTATCTATGTTTTGCAAAATAACTCTCTACAGTAGGTTAAGTTCCCACCATGAATTACCATGGTAATCTAACTGTGTAAAGAGCGAGCCACCTTCGAGTCATGGCAAACACTGGCTTTCAGTGCAGCACCCCTCAAGTCTCATTATAAGAATCATCTGTGTTGTAACAGCAGTTAACCTTGATCCCATCTTAAACTGTGTCACATTCTGTTCTTGAATCCGAGGGAATTGGACCTGGAAAGTCTGTGAAAAGTCCTTGATGTAAATGTTCATGTATTGATAGAAAATAATGTACAACACTGTAGATGCTTTTTTAAGTCAGTGGTTAAAAACACAAAAACAATTAGAGCTTCTCTTATGTTCAGGTCGCTGTGGTGAAGTGGGAAGGTGTAAGGACGTTTTGTCTGCTCAAGATAACAGGATGAACTATGCCGTTTTAGGTTAAGGTCATGGTTAAAATTAACTTTTAAAATACAGAGACACAGAATTCTTCCATAAAGAAACACAGCTTGCCTCTATGCTAGATCCTATTGATTGAAAACCATTCAATGTGACATCTAGGCCTTTACCAGGAAGCAGGGAACTAGCCCCTGTAAGTGTTTTTAATAGGAGAGCAATGTGCAATGCAATTTTGGAATACACTCGTGAAAAGCAGCATAACGGTAGTTATTGCTTTTTAAGAATAAATAATTGAAAGACACTGCATGTTGAGTGGAGTTTTAAAATATATTGTCCGCCATGCCACATGCACACACACACACACACGCATGCACGCATCACACACACACACACACACACACACACACACACACACACACACACACACACACACACACACAAAAACCACACATACACTCACATACACACATTCGCACACACACACACACACACACAAAAGGTGAACAAAAGGAATTATTAATAGGGTATTAGAAAAGACTTTAATTTAATCCACAGTCATTTAATATTAAAAGCTGTTTGTTGAGGTGTCTATGCTTATGGGGGACCTGTGTTACCTGTGTTACCTTTGAATGGTAAGACATGTGAAATAAAACATGCGATGGGCTTGTTACACAACCGAGTTCATAAGCTCATATAGGCCATGAATAAATTACTACAATTACATAATGACACATGCTGCAGGAATCAATTAATGAGCAAGTGCTAAATTAAGTCTAATCCCATTCATCATTCATGAAAGCCATCCGTTAGTTCAACTGTGGCCAACTCCACTGTAATGATAAAATGAAAGTCAGACATGGCTTCCAATCCTCCTCTGACGCGCCAGAGGTTATCAAGAGCCGTGGGTCAGTCAAGGTAAAGATTCCCTATAGATTTGATTAATGCTTCATCTCCTAAACTTGTTAGTCGCACTAATCTGATACATGCCTCGATATCAGGCGGAGAAAATGTAACGAGAGGGCCCCGAAACATCTGCTCGAGCTGAGCCAGCTCAGATCCAGACTGGGGGCCTGTCAGACGGAGTTTACGCCGAGGAGCAAGAGGCTGAGCAGGAGGCACATTAGACAGAAAATTAAAATCAAAGATGACATGAGGGAAATTAGCCTCCAGTCACTCTTCGGTGCAGAAAGTAGGCCTAGGAAGCGCACTCCTAACACGGTGACTACGCGCTGAAGGAAAACGATTGAGCAAGGTAATGAACATGTTCCTGGGAGGAGCAGAGAGCTGCCCCCGAGGATATCTAAGGTTGTCAGAGCATACCGAGGAATGTCGAAGCACATACCCAATGGAATATTTGTTTTTCCAATGAGTTGGCATTGCTTGATTTTAATCCGACTTAATTTACTCATATCTTTTATTCCTCAGTGCTGCTGCAGTCTGGTGGCAAAGCAGAGTGAGCTGTGAGAGTGGAGGGGTCCAAGGTGAGCCTGGTTCCAGCTCGAAGCCCAACGCCACCTGACTGGTCCCGGACAGGACCCAGACCTGTCCCAGACCAGACACGGGTCAGCGGCTCAGTCTGATGCTCTCCGGAGTGTCGGTTTTGAAAGTGCATGAAAAAAAGAATAAGAGAATATGTTCACCTCAGGCGACTTAGGCCCATCTCCAAATCAAATAAAAATGGAACCAACAGAGTTTCTCCAGTTACATATGCAATCTGCTCTCAATTCAATGTACTGTTTTTTTTCTTCTCCAGAACCCCGATGTGGTTAGCATAGATGTATATATGTGTCTCATTTTTATTGATACATAATATGTTTTCAGTTCTCTGTTTCAGTTGGTGCTTTTGCAGATGTTCACCAGGTTCCAAGAAAATATGGCATGAAGAAACTGAAGTACCAGTCAACATATGGCTGATGCTATATAAATATTACAATTGGCTAAAGAAGATGGGCCAGTGGCAAAATTATATCAAAACTTGTTTTTCTTTGTCTTTTTATGGAAGAGTCATTGTTTATCTGTGTTCGGAAGATAAAGTCCTTGTTGAAATGTCTTTTTTGTGTAAGAGAGAGGAATTCAAGTACTCCTTAGTATTTGACAGTAACATCCTTCATCCTTCAGTGTGTGTGTGTGTGTGTATGTGTGTGTGCAGACACGTGCACACATGCACGATCTACACATAGACATCAAAGGGGGCTTGAGTCCCTGCCCTTTTTCACCCAGGAGAGGAAGTGCCCTTTTTCTGGAGTGCTTTTAAAAAACAAATGTGATAATACCTACATATTCCTGTTTGCACACAGCCTCCCTGTCAAAAATATTGATTAAACTAAAAACCTAAATATGAGGTCGGGAGATTAGACTTGTTGCGTTCGGTGCCCTTTCTACCTCCCTCCCTCCACGTCTGTTGCGCAACGCTGAGCACACGCAGTCATAGCCAGGCTTCATGTGGGCAGACAGGCAGCCCCTCTCAGTGCCCAGACCAATGAATTGTGGTGTTTCTTGGCTTGTGTGGAGGTGAGTGGTGATGATCGGGTAACTAAACTACCAGTGCAGGTACTAGGTTACAGCTTACTTGCCAAGACGAAAACAAATGTAGCCTAGTGAACTTCATTCTTGCAAAAGTAGCTTAAAGCATGAGCTACAATCTAATACCTAAAATGTTAGCTCCCTCTCTCACACCTTTAGTCTAGGCCTAGGGTGACCAGACGTCCTCTTTTCCGACATGTCCTCTTTTTGATACAAAAATGCGTCCGGCCAGAATTTCAAAATCGTCCTGGATTTTGTTCTACAGGGGCGTTACTAGACCCTTTTTACTCAGCCTGTGCCCCAGTAGGCCACTGAACCTCTGTGCCCCAGTAAAATATCAAATCCAGGATCAACTAGCCTAAATTTCTAGTGGAGTACTCGTCAGATAGCACACAGCATATCACGTGAACGAGCCAAATATAAGCTATCCAATGATATTAGCGCCAAGTTGCTGTGATAAATGATTTGCGAGAACATTAACATTGAACTTGTGTGTGTGCATGTGGGTGAACATGAAATTTAATCATATTTGCATTCGGCACACAGCTCTGCACACCCATTACTCTCTGGGAAATATCTCACCTTCACTCAACACAAGGCAAACCGTATATCACAATAAACAGCTAACCTTACCCGATACTAGGATATAAAGCATGCCTCTGTACAATATGCAGTTCCAGAGTAATCCGGTTGAATTTGCAACAAATTCACATGGTCTCCAATTTTGGTCCGAATGTATTCGGTAACACTTTACAATAAGGGTACACAATTTAGCATTAGTTAATTATTAGTTAGCATCAGCAAACACTTTTTCATCATTATTAAGTATGTTTTCAACATTACTTAAGGATTAACAAATGTGCTTTTCCTCATTAATAGTCTTAATAGCGTAATAAAGTGTTATCAGTGTGTTTTCCTTTGTTATAAATGATGAATTCCTAATATGTACATACTGAACTCATGATGAATTCATAAGGTACAAGCAGTAAACTAATTCATAATTCCTTATGTTTACATGATGAGTTCATAATGAGCTAGATATTATGTCAATGTTACTTTAGGTGAATACCTCACTTATTTCATTGGCAATGTTTTTCAGACTTCATCATATAAGCCTACTGTTTGCCAGCTGGTAGACAGTACTGTGTGCATTGTAACATTGGGGAAAGAGCCTACCCGGGGTCCCTAAGGTGCCTGAGGAGATTTAATCGTTGCACACAGTACTGTCTACCAGCTGGCAAACAGTAGGCCTGTATGAAGTCTGAATAACATTGAATTGCCAATGAAATAAGTGAGGTGTTCTCCTAAAGTAACATTGACATAATCTCTAGTTCATTATTAATTGATCATGTGTCCAGTATGTACACATTAGAAATTATGTGTTAGATTACTGCTTGTACCTTATGAATTCATCATGAGTTCAGTATGTACACATTAGGAATTCAACATTTATAACAAAGGAAAACACACTGATAACATATACAAAATAAGACTCTATTAATCCTTAAGTAATGTTGAAAACATACTAAATAATGATGAATGAAGTGTATATAACAGAAGTGTTATGTCATAAACGTGTATGACTTGTTTATGACGCGTTCATGACAGTGTCACTGTCATGTCACACTTATGTCGATACTGTCAAGTAAAGTGTAACCAAAAAAATCGGCCCCCAAGCTCTAGGATGACAGCATTGGAGGAAAACAGGTTCAGGCTAGCCTAGAAATCTAGACGCAAATTACATTTGCTGCCAGGGCTAGTCTAGCAACTCTCCGTTGGCTTGTGAGCTCCAGAAATCGAAACTTAATCAGGACATTGAAATCGTGTATAGAGTCGTTTGGTGGGCTTAACATAATGATTGATGCAGAGTTGCAACGGTTTGGCTTGAATTCCCTGCTACTTGAAAACAAATATCCTATTGCGTCCTATTGCGTGCAGAGGGAATTTGAAAGACAACTGATTATCCCGCCCCTCGGACTGAGCACTGCAAACGGTGAGTGCCCAGACCCTACATTTTAATGTGGGTCTGGCTCACCAGGCTAGGTTCAGGCCATATCTTAAAAGAAGTTACACATGAAGAAATTATGACTTTGCTGCCTGAAGTGCATGGAGTTGCTGAGTGTCCTAAGTGCTCCTGGTTGCTAGGATGTTGCTCAGTTTATTTAGACTTTGTATCTCAAAACCTTTTTCTCATTATTTTGACTTTAAATCTTGGCATTGACTTTTTCCTCATTATTTTCACTTTATGTCTGTTTTTTTAAGTAGCTGAAACAGGCTTCCATAGAAAGAAGACAGAGTAAACCAAAATCTCCAAATTGACCAGTAGCCTACATGGGGAAAATGTTGTGCCTGTAGTGTTTTTATTTGGAAAAATATGAGAAGTGCCCTTTTTTTTCACTTGAGCCCCTGCCCCCCACAATATCTGTGCACGGTCTTCTGTTTGGAGACATTCTATCACCACTTTTTTCATATATAATTTATTGACCTAGATCTTGCCTTCTATCCCCCAGTCACATAAAATTATTCTTTATTTATGATGCTAATTCCTACAAGGCCTGTTTTTCAAACCAACAAGAGATAAATCGTAACAGTTGCATAATTGACACCATTGATAACAGCCTGTATAAATAAGATGATGCATAGGCAGAATACACATGCTGACAAGTCATTAGTGGCTAATTCTTTACACATTTCTGTCTGTAAATGTTCATGGCCATTAGGAAACAAATATAAAGCTGCCATCAAAGTGTACCAGTTTATTCACTTTGTGAAAGAAATCTATCCCCTGTGTAAAAAATATAGCTGGGAATTATCCATAAGGGTCATTTTCCATTATACAACACTGAGTCAAAGGCACTCTCACATTCAGAGTAATGTTTTTGAATAAACCAAAGCTGTAAGGTAGATAGCCTACCAAATAATGTACCATTTTTATAAATGTACATTGCAAAAGGATTGTGTGAGCTTTTGCTCAACTAAGAATATAATGAATTTATAATTCTGAATTACCCAAAGCTGTAAGATAGCCTACCTAATAACATAACATTTAAATAATGTATATCGCAAAAGGATAGTGTGAGCTTTTGCTCAACTGAGAATATAAAACACTGCTGCTAATACAATCATAAATTGACCCTGGTGCCTGCCTGCAGTAAATCAGGAAACACTGATGTCTCAAACCATATTACAGCAGACCAACTGAATTCAATTAGACTTGGAGCTTTCAGAACCTTACTGAGAAAACGGAACAGAAGCTCTCTTGTTTGCATTCCGCAAATCTGACCCAGAGTCTGACTCAAAATGGCCGTCATAAATTTGTGGACAACTTTTGCTCTTTATGTGATGTGTGTTAAATTGATAACATCGGTGTGTTTTACAACTTTAAGTATAAAGTACAATTATTAACACCGCCACTTCATCCTCTAATTGCACTCTTGTGTGATGATGTATGTTCGCCAGGGGAATGACTCCTCAAAGAATATTGGGTGCTTTGCTGTGAAACTCTGGAGATAATTTGTGCCCACTTAGAGCCATGAATTATGTACATTTCCATTTCAGTGACAAAACCAGGTAAAAGTAGACAGTGAAAGAAGGAGTGACTTGTCTATGAATAGAAAAAGGCCTCACACAAGAGTATGAAGCCTTGACATTCTGAAGGCATTAGTGGATTAAATCTTCAGTAAAGATTCTGCCATACTGATGGTTTACCCTATGATAAAACAAATTATGGTCTTAGAAGCCAGTTAAATGCCATGGTATTGGTTTAAACATATTGTGGGCATTGACAACTCTGGTCCCCAATCTTTAAACACCCTCATTTTGGGAATGTTGTTCAATGCCGTCATGGAGGAGAAATATTTTTGCTCTGTTTTGTGTTTTACACATTGTCCCTTAAATATCCCATAGTCTTACTTGTCAGTCAATTCACACTTTCTGCTGAGGACAAGAGATCTCCTCTGTTCTAATGCGTGAGCTTAATGCACTATCAGGTAATCACTAAAGTGGCGTTTACAGACCATTACTCCTCTGACACTGGCTTTTATGTGCTCTATCATCCTTTGGGATGGGCTCTCTCACTGTGCTTTTATTGATGGAGCCCCATGCTGTTAACAATGACTGAGCCTAATGGTGACTGAGGCAGACATTTTCAAGCACAGCACAAGGCTGGTCACAAATTGCAACAAACACAGAGGGTGAATCTCTTCTTGCATTTTGCACTTTTCCACAGGCCACGTAATCTTTTTACAATTTCTTCAGGAAAAGTACTCTTACCGAATTGCAATGCACATGCACAGGTCATTTGTTTAGTACCTGGCACTTTCTTAATGTCATCATGGAAGAATGTTGACTAATAGTCATATTCTGCCATAACTAAATCCGGCCCAGAAAGTCCAGATTTGATGGAGCTTGTTAGTGGCCATTTCATGCATTATAAAACCTTATTGGCTTCATTTAAATCATGATAATTTCAGCTGAAGTTCATGTCGAAAAGCAGAGAAAAAAGATTAGAAAGATCACCCTAGTCATGGGTTCAGAGTCACTCAGAGGGTTTCTGTCAATGTCAGTAGTTAACCTTTACGGCATTCTGCTTTACATTTCGCTTAACAGGATCAGACGTAGTTAGTTTGAGTTAACTTTTTCACAGATCCCTGATTTAATAATCTTTTTTAAAGACCATTAGGCCGTGGTTGGAGAGGGTAGGTTGGAGCCATTGATGGCTGAAATGAGTTATGATTACAGGATGACAAAAAATGATGGAAATGGCTTGGCACCGCTGCTGATTATATACTGGGGCTATTTCACTTACTTATTTCTTTAGCTAATTTAACATTACGCCGCCATTTAATCAGGCTGGGTCTTGGCCGCTCTGTCAAAAGCTACATCATTCCGTCTCAAGGGCCCTCTTACTCATCACAGATGTGGGATTATAATAAGCTTGGCTTCTGAGGCTGGGGCCACATCACTCACAGGTTTGCTTTGGCTAATGCCTGCCCATCCAAATAGAGTAAAGACAGAGCTGTTAAATGTGAAAAAGAGCCCAAACCTTAAACCCATAACAGGACCATCATTCCCTTCAAAAAGATGCATGACAATCAGGCGGCTCAGACAATGAGTTCTGCCCATCAGTGAGCTTGCACAGCTCCCAATACCCCCCCCCCCCCCCCAACACACACACACACACACACACACCCCACCCTAAGCCTGATGTTAGGATGGGGATGTGTTCCTTTTGGCCCTCCATCAGGCATGTGAATGGGGTTTGCCCCGCTGCACAATGGCCGAGGGGAGAAAGGGCTCCTGGAGTGCGGAGCTTCAGTTCACTGACATCTGACTGCTCTGCCTGTGGCCTGGTGAGATAGGGGCAAAGCCGTCCATTCTGGACCCCAGCAGGAGACAGCCAAGCTCGCCAAGTGGGACGTGGGGAGCAAGCAACATTGTTTTCAGGCACAGGGGGCACAATAGATTTCCTACCCCCCACCACCACCTCCTAATAATGCAATTCCATTGTGGGGAGAGAGTCTTTTAAAGCAATTTCGCATTTAACTGTTAGTCAACATTAGGTTTGTGGGATTCATCTGCCAAAGCCATAGGCAGAGCTTGCCCAGTAGTTAGTTATTATTGCAGAATGCCTCAGCCAATCAGAGCCTGATCGTCCTGGCTGCTAGAGTGAGACAAGAGCATCTCTTTTATCAGTGGCTGGCAGAGGATCTAGAACTATAACAAAATTCAAATGTTTGTGTGTGTGTGTGTGTGTGTGTGTGTGTGTGTGTGTGTGTGTGTGTGTGTGTGTGTGTGTGTGTGTAAACAGCAATGCAACACCTAATAACCTCACTGGTTTTTCTCCATAAGTGCTGCAGAAGAGTCAGTGGCAGCAGGTCAAAGTTACTGTAGGCCCTTGTCATTGTGGCGTTGGCTCTCTCTCCCCATACGGCCCTGCGCATTCCAGGTTGACCAAACAAAGAAGCACTGTAGGCCAGTGCCATCAAATCTAAACAGAAGCACAAGGTTAGCTTAGGTGAATGGGAAGGCTTGACTCTGTAATACTACTCAGCACGGCTTAAGATGCTGAAGGGGGAAATAACTACACTGAACCACAGCCCCCCCACCCCCACCACACACACACACACACACACACACATTTTTATTCACATCACCAGAAAATAAATAGCCTTGGACAAAGCCTACATTCACCTGTATTCTGTGAGGACCAAATCTAATTTTGCAAATATTTTGACCCTGCCCTCGATCTCCTTTCCTCAGCGCGGCCTTTCAGTCGGGCCACAAGACACAGCCCCGGGGAGAAGAGTGCCACTTTCTCATCAAAGGAACATCATGTGCATTCATTTCCATGCAAAGCCAGTCTGCACACACACACACACACACACACACACACACACACACATACACACACACACACTCACACACACACACACACACACACACACACACACACACACTCACACACATCTGGGCAGCAAGTGCCTTCTGTATCTGGTTAAAGCTCGGATGGAGGGATCAGCAGGCAGGAAATGTGTCCCTCCGAAAAAAGGAATAAATAAGGAGCACCCCGGTCTCTTGCCGTAATGATGGCAAGATGGAAACCTTACTCACATGTGCCCTTAAACAGGTAAATGGGAAAAGCACTACATGAGGAGAGAAACACACACACACACACACACACACACACACACACACAAAGGAAGGGCCCCAATAAATCTGCATGGCCGTAAGGGAGAACGGCTTCCAGGTGGAGCCTGAACCGAGGGCGTACTGTACAACCCTCCCGCCCCCACACACCCCTCGGCAGCTTTGTTGACTTTGCACTTCAAAGTCTCAAAGTCGCACTCGCCACTGGCTTTACGACCCTGAGCACGACATAACACAACAGCCGGCCAGTGCTGGGATACGGCCTTTTATTGGCCCTTTCCCCGAATTCACTTAGGGGTTTTATATAGCTAATATTTGTTGAGCAAGGGCTATTAAGTGGCATAATAGGACTCAAATTGGAAACGCATTCTTGTTGTTTTTTTTTCTCCCCTCAGCGGTGAGGAACGCGTTGTGGTGGAGAGCGGGACAGATTCGAGGCCATGATGTAAACAGGCCGTAGCCGGAGAATTGAATTTCCCCTTGTTCTTGAATTTCCCCTTGGGAATCAATAAAGTATCTAGCTATCTATCTATTGTGGCCAGCCGAGATGATCTTTAAGGATGTAGACTGACTTCATGCAAAAATAGAAACATTTCTTTATTTATTTTATTGATGTGTAGAGAACATTTATATGACGTAAAATAGTAAATTGTTAGTTTTTTGTGTAATGTCTGTACCATTCTTCATATCTTTGCACTAGGCCATCATTATCCCTCAGCTAATATCGTGCTATAAGTGATTTTAGTTTTTTTGTTGTTGTTGATTTTTGTTTCCTCTTCAATTTAACAAAGAGCAAAATGAGCATAAATGTTCCCACCGGGCAATTCCACGGAAAACTGTCACGTCCATAACGCCAACACAATGCCATGATATGGTATGATGTGAATGATGATTACTTGAAATTTGAGCATTCCCTCTTCTTGGTTGTAGAACTTACATGGAAAACTTTTCACATAATAATTTGCATCATACAAATACCATGGCATTTAGTTGCCGTTATGGACGTGACAGTTTTGCTAGGAATTGCCCCACCACTAAAAAAAAAGCATCGCATCGATTCAGCAATCTAAGACAATTCTCTGGACAGAGCAAATCTTTTTTCCACAGTTCTAAAAAAAGGCCTCCCTTCCAGAGGACAGAGAATCCATTAAATCGGTTTCATCACATGATCTCTGTCTTTTTTTTTACTCTGTGGAAACCTCTGTGTGATGTTTTTCATGAGACACTTCGTAAGCTCATGGTCCCAGCCAAAGTTCCCCTCCTCACGACACAGGCTTTTAATTTCCACTCCAGGCCTTAATGGCAGTTTTTGTGAGAGTAATATCTGATACATCATGAGAGCAGGAAAAGGTAATCTCTCTTTAATGGCCATTTTATCATTGTCCTGCCATATGCACTACATTTAAAAGACTATTTACACTACATTTAATAGAATATTGTTGTGTAATATTTCATTATTGATTTTTTTCAGATTTAACACTTTTAAAAGGCTTAAACTAGCGTTGGATACCATATGCATTGCTGTGTCTATACACATATGGCCATGTGTTGTATGTTTATGCAATAAACATACAGCATGTCAAAAATATTTTGATCAACCATTAATAGGCTGAAATTCACCCCAAACCAGGCTGTTTACCCTTATTAATAATAGACATGCGTGGGGAGTTAAAGCCCTGCCAGCTTGGACCTGTCTCAGTCCCATTACAGAGGAAGGTATGTTGACAGGAGCTCTGTGTGGCGTCACGTGGCCTTGTTTACACTCCCTGAGCCCTGCAAACAGATCTAATCAGGCTGTCATCCAGCGAGGAGCCGGGCCCAGGGACCCCGACTGTCTGTCAAGAGGGCCAGCATAACAACGCCGCCACACCGCGCGGCACGGGACACCACGGGACAGCACAGCGCAACTCAGCGCCCGGCTGCAATGTCCACAGCCAAATCAAACTCAATAATATTGAGCTGTTTGGGGTGATTTCATCAGGCCTGACTGTTGGACCTTCATTGATCCCAGATATGCTCTTCACCACCCGTGCGAGCGGAGCATCTGACGTTAATAAAGTGAGCATCCTTTGAAGGTGCTGCACAACGACCCTGGATGCCACATGAGCTCTGTGTTTTCCTTCATGTTTTTTTTTTTAAATTCAACATTCTTCTACAGGTCCATGTGGGCCTAGCACTATATGTCATATCACTAGGTCTCTATAGATGCGTATCTATATATAGGCCTGTGTAGAACCCTTTGTGCCCTGGTTTTCTCGTTTAATACCAGGCATCATGTTAATTTGGTGATTTAGTACATGTGATTTTACTTTTACTACCAATTAGATTTGTTTCTCTCAGATGGCCTGTTTTGGGAATTAATGAAAGAAACACACTCTCACCCTCTCCTCATGAGAGTTCAAACAAAAACCACGGGGACTTCTCATCCACCCCATGTGATAATTTGTAGCCATCATCAAGCGGCCATATAAACTTCTATCCCTTCAGTCACGCACACCTCAGTGGGGCCGAGAAAGACCCCTTGCCGCCACATCACCGTTCCCAGTGGTCTGTTAGCGGGGCCTGAATCAAGGTGTCCCCCGTTTGTATAAATCAGGCTTTGTTACTTTCACTCCCCTGCCTCGTTTATTGGTAACAGTGTCGAGCTTCAAAATGAAGCTGTTACATTAGCAGTGACTTTTACCACCGCTTTATGAAATCCATATGTGCGCCATGCTGAGCAAGATCCCAGAGCAGCAGACAGTGAACAGTTCTTTTTCCCTCTCTCTCTGTCTCTCTCTCTCTTTCTCTCTCTCTCTCTCTCTCCATTACTCTCTCTTTTTTCCCCTTCCTGATGAATGCGAAAACCTACTCCGGAAATTTGCTCCATCAAGGAAATAAAATGGTGGCCGTGCAGGAAATGATGTGTAATTGTACGAGGTAGCGAGCAGATGTATTCAGCAGCCCTGCTACATTGACTTTCAGGGGGCAGATAATGGCTCCCTGACGGGGCCCATAACTCGTCCGCCGCCACCGCCGCTGCCCGTCTCAGAGGGATGCTGCGCCAATGAGAGACAGCCGGGGGGCCCGGCCATCACGCCAGCGCTCCCGAGGTTCAGCGGCAGCGCAAACACTGCAGCACAGACACTGCCTGTCCCAATAAACACGTCCTCAGACACACACACACACACACTCGCACACACACACACACACACACACACACACACACACATATGGGCTTCTACACAGAAAGGCCTCAACACACTCCTACACAAACCTTGGTTTCCATAGCACACTAATAGTGCATGCGTTAAAATACATGAAAATTCTCCCCTGAAAAAAAAAACAGCTTCCAGCACATTCATATGTGCTTCCAAATACGGGAAAAAAGGACAGAAAAGTTCACTCCCACATAGACATATAAACTTGGAGTCTTTGCAGTGTCTCTTACTTTCAACTTCATAGCGTGAGACTACTATATAACAATTCAATAAACTACTGCATGCAGTAATACACAATAAAGTGACACAGTCCTTCAAACACTTCACCGTTTTTCTTCCAATTGGCAGTCTGCAAATGTCCGCTCGTTGAACGAGTTCCCTATCCCTGCAGTCTCCATTACATGCCTGCTCTGACCAGGGCTTGAAAACGAAATTATTTTTCAAACGTTCCGTTCCGAACGGTTCAGGTAGGCCTATGTTTAACGTTTTCGTTCTTGCATGCGTTCCGCCACCAACATATCGGTCCTGAACCGGTTCGGAACGCAAAATATCGTTCGTTCTTAAAGTTCCGGCAGTGTTTGGCGGGCCTATCAAGTCTATTTTTGTGGACTTTACCTTAGAATAGACATACTCATTATTTCCCCTTGATTTAGCCTATACCGTAGCTATGCCCCAAAATAATAAATCACAGACGGCATCCAAAAACATTCAGATGGGCTATCCATCCCATAGCCTACAGACTTACTGTAGGCCTAACCTATGCCTATAAAAATTTCTTATCCAAAAATATTTCTGGATACGTGCTAAACTCCTTACCTGGTTGTAGCCTAAGTTTTATCCATATGGAAATCTTCAAAGGCTTGCGCTATAATTCCAACCCTGTTTATAAACGAACCTGTCTGTTGCTGACAAGGCCTATCTCAAATTTCCCATTTAGGCCTTACCATTCAAAGACAGTAATATTGTAATGTAACAAATTACTTTGAGATGACAGTAACAAGTAATAAATAATGCATTACGCTTTTGAAGTAACTTGCCCAACACTGCACACAGACACACAAAAACACACACTCCCACACACACACATAAATACACACACATACACACTAGGGGTGTAAAGATTAACCGATACTTATCGGTATCCGTTTTTAACGTGTAAGATATGGCAACATCGATATGTGAAGCCCCGTATCGGGAAAAAACTGAAATGAACCGGTCGTTATATAGATTTACTTGTTATGAATCGGTGCACAACCTTTTCTGCTCGCTCAGACTCATTTACGTTCCAAGCAGCGCGTTCATCCCACTTCCGGTTTTGAAACGGAATTGTGGGTAATGCAGTTCATTTTTGGTTACATTCATTGGCCAAAGTTGTCAAATGACCTCATTACCCATACATCTATTGCAACTTAACCAACTTGCACTCGGTCGGCTTTTGTTTTTCGAAATCCAGCGCGAAATTAAGCACTTATAGCATTCCTAAACAGCAAAGATAGTCTGTAGAGTAGCCTTACCTTTGATGAAGGGATTTCCTTAATGTTAAATAATAATTTGGCCCTTTCTGCTAAAACGATGCATAAATTATTAGCCAATGATTTTGTTCATATTCACTCAGACTTGTGGCATTTTAGGTTTCTGTATTAGGTCTACTGTTGGAACAAAATAAGCCCAAAGAGTGTTCATTGATTTGTAGGCCTATTTTATTCTTGTAGGGTAGGCTAGGCCTATATGAGAAAAGGCCAAGAGTGTCTTAAGCACTGTTTTATTTTATTTCGGTATTGTCTTACCTCAACAAGGCTACAGCTCCATTAAAAAACAAAACACAGCCAAACAGCCACACAAGGTCACTGGTGACGGAACCTGCACGGGTCGCAGGCCGGAGGAGACTGAGGGGAGTCTGCATGGCCACTCGCCAGACGGCGCAGACACACTCCATTCACAAAACAACACACACAAACACTCTCACACATTCTCACAGCTGATCTGCTGTGCAACCAAACAAACGGCAAGGCTGCACAATCCCCACCGAGCTGGACCGAGGAGCCCAGGCAGAGGCTGAGAGCACTGGCCTGCTGCCACCCTAAACTGCAGCCCTATCAAACACTGCAGTCCAGAAGCAGAGCGGGAGCACGCACACACACACACACACACACACACACACACACACACACAGTCATACCCACATAACTAATTATAAACAGCACAGTCAATTCAGTCTGAAGACATGCATACAAACTTGCCTAGGTTGAGAGCTTTGTAAATTATTATTACTCTCATGTGGAAAACTGAGATCATGCAGATTTATTTGGATTTTATTTTTGTGTTTTCAAAAGGCTTGAAGGTCAGCCTATTGTTATGTGAGAGCTTACCACGTCAGGGCAGATTTTTTAAGGGAAAGGTTTGTGATGTTCAAAGTCAAGGTTGCTGTGTGTGGCGGCCAGGGAATAACATTAAAATGGAGCTATTATAGCTGACCCTTATTATATAAGTCAGGTGCTGTGCATTGCGACCTCTTGTTGTACACAAAAAGACTTGTGAATGCACCGGAGACATTTCGGACACTGGCGTCATTAGCAGATGAAGGTGTGCACTTTGGTGTTTGAGAAACGGACAGTACAGGTGTGTGGTCAGCTGTGTCCCTCCCCCACCGGGGGCAGTGAGTCATTTATCCGCGGCCGGTGGACGGCCTGTTTTGGAAAAGCGGCGCAGCTCGGCAGCAGGGGAAGCGAATAAGGTCGCGGGGCTTGCTCCAGAAGGGCCGCTTCATGCTGGAACAAAAACAAACTCGGATGTACCATAAACATGTGATGCCTTGGCCCAGGCGGGGACTGCTACTCTCTATAAATAACAGACACACCTCCACCACCAACCCCCACTCCCTGAACTACCACCCTCCCTTTTTCTCCATCACCACCGCCACCTCTACCTCCTCCTCCTCCTCCTCCTCCCTGTCCCTAAAAATCCCTCCGGGGCTCCATGTGCACAAAGTGATATGCTCCTCTTCCAATGATGTCATCCCTCAAAGGGCCACCGCCGTGTCGCAGCACATCTGCACAAGGGGCCAGGTGCCCGACACACACACACACACCACACACCACACACCGCACACACACACACACACACACACACACACACACACACATACACACACACACACACACACACATACACACACACACACACACACTTCCTGCTTACCCCAGCAGCCCTCTCTCCTCAGCTGGGCGAGACAATAGCACTTGAGAGAGGAGAGCATCTGTTCACCCCAGTTCCGTCTCAGAGTCCTGGTGCGCTCCTAATGGTGCCACGCTTGCAAAACTCCGTCACAAAAACGCCACAGCTGCCATGGATACAGCGCGCCAACGGCACTGCAATTAGCGGCCATTCTCTCCAGAACACAATCCGAGGAAGAGTACACAGCACCACCTCTGTACTCAAATCAAAACAAGGCGTGCGGCTGTAGCGATTAATTAAAGTGCAACTGAAGAAGAAGAAAGGGCAGAGAGAGGAGCGCAGTCTCTGCTATAGCCTTGTGAAAGTAAATATTTTGTCTGCCGCGTCCTATTAGAAGAAAACTCTCCCAGAAAACTCAGCCCTTACTTAATCTATTTTATGGCGGTGATCAAAGCATAAGAGTGAGGCGTGAGCTCGGTTGGGTGAGAGGATGGCAGCTCAGGGTTTTTTTGTTCTTTTTTTTATTTTTTTTAAAGCCTCATTATTATGGCTCAAACTGTGTGCTTGCTGTAAAGCCTGCTGGACTGTTTCAGTGCTTTAGGGCCACGGGTAAAGGTCAGACTGACCCGGGCTGCCATAATACCCCTAACAGCCAATAAATTAACCCAGAGGAGGCACTATTGCTTTGAGGCTCGCCAGGGCAGGGAAAAAAAGAAAAGAAAAATAAGGACGTCCAGGTGGCTGGCGCATTTCGCCGGCCCCTTCATTAAAGTCCAGACAGAGGGCATGGGGGGTTGGTCCAGCGCCGAGGCCAGAGATGGGCACGCTGGCACCGGTCGTAACAGATGTGCGGGCGCGTCGGGGAGGAAGCGTGGCAGCTGATAAAGCAAACAGATAGGCCTCTTAATGGGGTGCTGCGACACGATCAAAGCCAGGGTTCCCTGTTCACGGGTGTCATCTCCCCACCTACGGCAGGGGTTAATGCAAGTTTCCCGGGAGGTCGGGTCGCAGGGTTCAACGCACCCGGAGTTCGACCGCTTCACCTTTGAAAGCTTTGCAAGAACTGTGTTTTTCATTTTTTTTCCCCTTTTTTTTTAAAGGGAAGGTAACTCAATCCAAACTTGCATGATCCAAACTGACACCAGCACTGCCATCGGCCTCCAAGCCTCCTCTTTTACTATTTTTTGTAAATGCCTCTGTCAAAAAAGCTGCTTTATTGGTCTCGGGTCATGACCACTAAAAAGCCTGGTTCCGAGTCATTTCATCTTCGCCATTATTCCTCTTCCTCAGACGTGAACCTGTCGGAGGGAGTGGGAGGAAGCCATCTAAAGAGCAGCAAACTGGGATCGGCCCTGACACACACACTCATTCACCACAAACTGTATTTACAAAAGCCTTTCAAAACACACACACACACACACACACCACACACACACACACACACACACACACAGGCACTCACACACACAAACACAAACACACACACACGCACACACACACACACACACACACACACACACAAACCTCCACCAGCAGCCGAAATACAGCCAAGGCACTGTGATGGCTGGAGTATAATTTAATAATCTCCAGCTTAAATGGCATATAAAACCCATAGAACCCATAGAGATTATTGATATGATGTGATTTAAAATGCCCTTAATGCAAAGGTATATGGGTAATTTAATTGATGTAAATTGTTCCCTGTCAGATGTATAGCACTGGAAATCCCAGTTGAAAGGCTTTAGCCTGCAATGTGAAGAGAATATTGAAGATCCTGAATATTGACCTACACAGCAGCACTTGCTATTGTCTAACATAGTCTAAATTTCAACAAAAATGGGATGACATTAAAGAACTGAATATTGTTGTTGTCCTGTTTCGATTGCATCACATGCATGTCCACACAGGCACACACTGCGGGCACCAGATGACCCGCGGGCTATTCTCATCGGGCACAGCCCTCAACGCTGTACAGAGTTAAGTTTAGGCCATGACAATCGTTGAGAAATGCTGAGCCATCATGAGCAATTCAACCACCCTCTTCTCTTACCCCCACCACCCTCTAAATGCCACTGCTTCTCTGGTGGATGGTGCGGTTGGTGTGGGTGTGGGTGGGTGGGGGTAGGGGGGTTGTTGCACTGTGAGGCCAGCTGCCATGGGGTGTGCATGGGTCAGTGCGAGGAGCAAGCCCCGGCCTGATGGGCCTGTTTGCATTCCTGCTGGTTAAATGTGTCTGCAGAGGGAACAGCACACGGCTGGATTAGGCCCCCTGATATGTTGCCACCTGCTGCCGGATTCCTGGCCTGAACCAGCAATGGCGGTGTGTGTGTGTGTGTGTGTGTGTGCGTGTGTGTGTATGCGTGTGTGTGTGTGTGTGTGTGGGGTGGTGCAGTGTAGTGCGGCCTGGCCTCTGCCTGCGCTGGGTATGTGGCCAGCCAGGGTAAGATTTCAGCCACTAACACCTCTGGCATCTGTGCACAGAGGATGGGTACAACCGCTTTTATAAATAACATGTATTTGGATGCTAAACATGTGTTAGCTATCGGGGAAATAATTGAAGGAAAAAGATTATTGTATCAATTCATTGTATTGTTTATAAAGTTGACTTTGTGGTATTTGAAATGTGATATACCTGGTGTAGATACTCCTTGACATTCTATAAGTGTTCTCCAAGTGGATTGTGGAATGATGTGTTCTAACAGAAAGCTGCAAGTCATTGACTGTATGTTTTTTATTTTTATTTTTTATTTCAGTGCATTACGTTATCTGCAGGAGGTTCTCAGCACCTCTCTCTCTCTCTCTCTCTCTCTCTCTCTCTCTGGCCTGTGTAGCTAGCAGCTCACTACACCTTTGGGCAACAGAACAAAACAAGTGGACTGCTGGTGAGTCACAAGTACATGTGTGGGTGGATTCCATATAAAATCCAGTCATGTAACTCAGTGAAAAAACAAAAGTACAGATGCTATGAGTCTCTCACTTCAGTACACTGGCTGTAGATGCAGTGACAGAGGACTGATCTGTCTCTCTCCTCTCTCTCTCTCTGATGTCAGCCGAGGTCATGGACGCTTCATGAACACATTGTGAACGTGACATGACGGCTCTCTTCATCTGGAGTGGTGATCCAGGTGAATTTGTGGGATTGAAATTATAATCCTAATCCTTGTTGGAAATCGCTTTGGGTTAAAAAGCATCAGCCAAATGTAATGTAATGTAATGTAAAAGAATGTCCTGGAATATTACACATAGAGAGGTACTGACAAGGCTCTGCTCCTCAGAGCATGTTATTCAGGGTCAAGTAGGGTAAGAACAGTGTAGCGTTCTCTCAGCAGGCTTCCATATCCATTGAAAGTCTCTGGGATGAAGACTCTCACGAGTTAAACAGTGATGAAATGAGTAGTGGGGATTGCATTGCAGATCGCATAGCAGATTTCAACCACTTAATAAGCATTTTATTTTTACGCTGTTTGCAATAAGTGTACCACATCTTCAGTTGGCAATGTCATTTGTTTTGCCTTTATTGGTAAACATAATAAAGTTTGTAGTGATTTGGCAAAGAAGAACCCCAAAACGTTTGCCCATGCTGAAGTAATTTAACATGATTGTGAGAAAATACACAATCGCATAAAAAGTGATGTGCTCCACTCAAATGGCTTATGTAAAACAGAAATCGAAAAAAAGAAAAGACAAAAAAACTCATGCCATTAGAGTCCACATCCAAACTGTTTTCTCTGTTCATCTGTCTCACTAGCTCTCTTGGGTGAGCAGCATGTCCAAAAATATAAAGACAGGAAATACTCCGTGTGTGATATCATATTCTCAAAAAAGGCCAGAAAACCCTGAAAAAAGCTCTTGTAATTGCACACTTCACAAGCTTCTCTCCTTTCATCTCACAAGAGTAGTGTCTATCACTCTTCCCACACATCATTTGCATTCTAAATTCATTGGATACACAGTATGCTAAATTATTATAATTGGTGTGAAGTTTCTGGGTGAAGCAGTGACGCCCCAGATGTGACTGACGTTGTAAATGCAATGTGTCTCCGAAACCCTAACTGAACCCTAAAACCTTTTCCACATGCTTCCTCACTGACAAACAACATGTACAGTTAGAAATAAACAAGTGTCCTGCAAAGGAAGGTGGTGATATTCTCAAATGTGGATATGTGTTTTTATGATTACGATGATAATAATCATAACATTGTAAGTAAAAACTCAAAACAACTCCATCTTAAAGTCAACCAGGAACTGTAAGTGCCTCAGTCAGAAAACACATGAAGTGCTCTGTTATATTCATCAAAATCCCACAACACATTTCAGCGTGGTCTGTTGAGAGAGCTGGCTGTGCTGCAGGCAGCGCCAAGCTATAGAGTGTGAGAGAGACGCGGAGAAGAGAGAAGTCTCACCGTGGCAACAGTGCAGAACAGGGCCCTCTCTCCATCCCCTGCAGCCTCAGTGACCTCCTCACATAACAAGCCTTATGGGACGAGCTTTCAGCAGCAAACTTCCCAAATGTTCCTCTTTGGCGGAAAACTTCTGTCTGCCTCAAGTCAACTGCAACAAGCCACTGAACCCAGACCTGATTTTCATAAATATATATATATATATATATATAGTTGTTGTCCAAGTCTGTCCCCTGAGCTCATATATATATTTATGCACAAAAATATGACTTCCATGGTTGGGTTAGGGTTGTGCATTTCAGGCACTCCTGTTCACTCTGAATCAAGGGTAGCTTTCATTTATTTTTACATCAGTCAGCATCCAACCCGTTCTGAATATGATCCCGTCTTATGCGGGTGGAGAAAAAAAAGAAAGAAAATCAATATATACAAATACCGATGGGATCCATGAGCGTAGTGATTTCACAGCTATAAATAAGATATCTTTCCTCTCTTTCTCTCTCTCTCTCGGCGTGCTGTGGTGGTTAATGATATGATCGTCAAGGAGGTTGGAGCAGCAGGCCAGCTCCCAGGCAGGAGTGGAGGAGAGAGAGAGAAGCAAGAGAGGGAAAGAGAGAGAGAGAGGAGGTAGAGGGAGGCCTGCCTTCCTCCCCGTCAGGCTTGGATGCGCTCCAATGCTGGAGCTGTGCTCCATCTCAGAACCATCGATCTCTGCTCGGCTGATAACCTCCTCCTGCCTCTACACTCCAGACACACGCACACACGCACACACACACACACACACACACACACACACACACACACACACACACACACACACACAACCTCCACCAGCAGCCGCAGCTCTCACCTCCCTCCGCATATCTTCACTCAGTTCATGAATGTCTAAAGGCCAGTCTTGAATGGAGCAATCGCCAAAGGGGGATTCTACAGTAGTTTGCATGATTTCACACAGAGCTTGATAAACATAAGAAATGGGTCAGTGTGGAGGCGTATTGTCAGGCAAATAGCACCGTCAGTTCAAAGGAAACCAGGGCTGTGTTTTAAGGAGGAAATCTAAAGGGGGTGGGGAGGTCTGGACGTGTCGGGGGCAGGAGAGGAGAAAGTGAGGAGCGGAAACGGACCTGCTGGCTCCACTGACCTTTCCCTCTATATTTCAGTCGACACTCTGACCTCACAGATTCAGCTTCCTGGCACAGATCCTCCATGCCCGCCCCCTCCGACCCGCCCCCCCATGGTGGTGGTGGTTTGGTGGGCACAAGCACACACACATGTTGCAAGATACAGCCTGAAACTCTGCCATTCTAAAGAAACCATGTGCGCAAGCGAGTCAACAAGCATCTATTATGTCATATTTCATCTATGTCCTCAACCATGGAGCTAATTGATATAAATTAGCTTTTGAAATACAGATGAGGTGTCCCCCTGCAGTCCATTGTTGGCTTCCTTTCCTCTGAGCCAAAATAATTTCATTGTGCTGTAGTAATTTGAGCAGGTGTTTAGAATGCAGATCCCTGGGTGGCTAAATGAAGCTTCTGAACTTTCAAACCAAACAGTTAATGGATATTAATGAATGGAATTAATTGTTGTTTGGTGAAAAATGAGTTTGAAGAGAGTTAGTAAGGCTGCTCCAATTTGAAATCTGCATGATTTGAATGAACGATCTAAGACTTCCATGATGAAGAAGTTGTTGTTCACCTTCATAGCTACATTATTTTCACATACAATTGCTCTCCCTTGGAGCCCCCTAAGTAGGATGCCCTTAATCAAACCCACCTTGAGCTGTGATGAGACGGAGGAGCGTCTCTGCTCTGACAGGCACTCTCCCTCAATCACTAATGTTTTAATGAACACCAAAAGGCAGAGAGTGGGCTGATCTCGCCCCTTCCTCTCCCAATAAAGATTCCCTAAGCGGTCCAGATCGAGCCCCCAACTAATCGGCTCTGGAGGCAAATCATTCAAATGTTAACAAATACTCACACACAAAATTAAATTAAGATGCGCAGAACTCTAATTATTCGAGCTGAAAAATTAATCTCACTTGAAAGCAATAATGATGTAGATGTCACATTGAACAACAGGAGATTGCCCGAATTGTTACACTCACGTTATTCACCCACAACCTTAATTTCTTACCCACTACCTTAATTTCTCAAGTACTTCCCTTGCACCCATCACTGCCTGGTCTAGATGAGAAAAATAAGGTGAGGTCTTCATAAAAATCTGCATCAAATTAAACAACTAATTAATTAGCAGAGGTAAGCATTGGTGCGAAACCAGAGCCTTATGGATGTTTAAGTCTTCTTAATTAGCTGCAGGGGCCTGACAAGCTGGAAACAGGACCTTGTGTATAATGTCTGGCTGGGCCTCCCTGGGGTTCAGATCACACGTTCAACTCAGTGCTATGGCCATGCAAAACGTTTACAGTGGAGAGAAACTGAACAATTTGGCACTCCTCTCCCAAAAAATAATGAATTTCATTTCTCCCCCCTTGAGAAAGATTTCAAGGTGAGAATCAGACTGAGCTAAAAGTGTCATGCATGGGCTGAAAAAGAAGGTACATTTTTTCCTAAGAGTAACGATTTGTAGACTTTTTAAGTTGCTTGTCACTGACTCTCAAAAAACCCACTACTACTATTACAAGGGACTTGTCAAATGAATTCTCTAATTTTCACTCACAGGCCTGGTGGTAGGTAGCCTACGGCCTCTCCTCCCTTCTCTCAACAGAGGTGATTATTTCCACTGCTACAGAAGCTGTTTGCCATGCTTAGAAGAAGCATGGCAAACAGCAGCAGTCTTTGGCAGGTGTGGCGCTGGCTGGCGCAGGAGAGTGAGGAGCAGCCCACGCCCGAGCTCTCTCTCTCTCTCTCTCACTCTCTGCCGAGCCTCTGACAGCTGGACGAGGTAAGTACAGGACAGGTCCTCAGGCACGCCGCCATCACTGTCCGGGGCTGGTTGCCTCCTCCTCTGCAGCGGCCGCCGCTAGGGCCTCCACTCCCGACTTGTCCAACGCCCACCAGCGCCCGCCTGCTGCCCGATGCCCAGATCAAAAGTGTGTCAGGGGGTCAGAAAGCCAGACACCTTTCTGCACAGACAAGCACTCATGTTCGTGCCATACTCCCTGTCAGAGTGAGACTGCTGCCGGACAGCACCCTTTGTCAAGTTAGCAATAATGGAAAGTGTCCAAAACAAGCCAGACAGCCCCAAAGGCGTGGGAGAGACCTGTTTATAATATCTCATATATTTCGATATGATGACCATTAACAATGTTCACGAGCTACCACATAACGCTTTTTGACCTTACTGAGGAAAGGTGGTGCAAAAGCAAACACTCTCTTGCTAATGACTGCTTTATACTGCTTAAACTCACAATTAACATTTATGTATATGGAGTCCTCAACCAAGCAGCTTCAAAATCCTCCAGTAATGTGCTTAATACTAAAATCTCACTTCACTCTCACTTGAAAATCCTTCATTCTAACAGGCTATAATCTTCTTTCTTAATCACCTACCATGTTTGAGATTTTTTAATAACAGCTTGTGTGAAATATAGACCAAAGTAGTCCAAGGGCCATTTAATAACAGTTTCTAATCAGGCTTGATCTGGTAAAACTCAACTCAAACCACAGTTCACATTCAGCAACAGAAGCTTAATGCATACTGGTTCTTGTCCTATCATTTCTCTAACCAAGCATCTCCACGAGGCGGAGAGATATCATATGCATACTACTGGAGCGAGGATTTATAAACACTACCACCTGAGGTCTGAGAGAGAGAACAACTGAGCAAGTGTGTTCATTATTCTGTGATAAATACTTCTTAGTTCCCCCTCCAATGAACATTTGACTCGAACAGAAAGCCTGTGCTTGTGTTTTACTCTTTGGAAATGTGCAGTTCCTCGAAGTATTTTTAAAAAGTATTTTTGTTTTTTGTTTTCATCATCCAGATCCTTCCAGCAAACAGCACAAAATCTCACAGATCTCCTCCGGAGTTCCATAATTACTTATATGGAGTTATGATCCCCACCTAATTGCACTTTTTATATAACAATACCTCAGCATCAAAGACAATGTGATGCCTCAGGAAGACATTTTTTTTATATTTTAATAGTTGTAGTTTCATCTTGTTTTTGATTTCTCCCCCATGATTAAATCTGCACTTCTCTGGTGGAGGGAAAATAAAATGTTGTTTCTCTCACATTATTATTTCTAATATAACAACATACGTGTTGAGAGGTGCATAGTTATCATCTGTTATGAATAGAATATGATTAGAGTTTATTATTTGAATGTCTCTGATAACCCATAGATGTGGAATGGCTTTCATCGAAAGTGCTGTTGACACACTTACATTTTGTACCTGTCTAGCATGACACCGGCAAACCACTTACAAATGCCTGCTTCTTTTTCTTCTTATTGTTCACTTATGCCAACTCAGTAGCGAGGCTTTCACGCCCATTTATTTTCTTCCATTGAGATTTAATGCATATGGTTAAGTGATAATGCATCTCCTTCCAGCATTATGCAGAGGCCTGTGCTTTCACCAAGCCACTCCAAGGAATTTGTCAAACCACTGATTCACCTCATGAGCCATTCCACTCACTCAGCGACCTGAACCAATTTCCCCACTAATCTTTGTGACCAAAGGCATTTCTAATCACCACACACAAAAAAAAAAGGCTTTGTCTTAAAGCTTCTGGCACATCTCAGGGAAGAAAAGCAAAAGACACATAAGACTTATCATCCTCTCTGCTGCACTCACTGGTTAACACAATTAATTTGGATGGTGTGCTCCACCAATCTGACAAAAAGAATGGAATGAAATCACATTAATTTGCTGGTAGATGTAGGCCGTGCCATGGGCCTGCACGTGTATTTTTGTCTCTACCAGCGTTTCAGGCTGTGCGAACACAGTATGGTATGGTGGCATCTGAGCAATGGTGGCCCACATCTGCATATTATACATTATATCATATAATACTGTGTATGAATAACAAGTGCGCTTGAGTACCTGAGTACCGGTGTCATGACTGACTTCATCACATACCACTGTTTCCTATTTTAGCTCTGCGCACAGCTTGCAAAACGTGGTGGACACCGGTACATTGTGATGGAAATGAGATGTTTGAAGAATGAATCATCAAGCATCTTCAGATCGAGATTTACGATGGTTGCACATGTTTGCCCACGTAGCTGATTTAACACTGTCACCTGTCGTTTTTTATTTATTTTTTAATTTTTTTATCACAAATGCAATTTTGAACGAACCTAACGTGAATATTATACTCCATCCATGTGTGTCCGTTAATGTCATTTCACTCAATAGGCCGTTTCTATTCACCTGGAAAAATGAAAACATTTCCTGAAGAGTGGAGTGTGTTGGTGTCTGTTGTTATGTTATTTTGAACATTTTTCAGAAACCAAAAAAGAAACCTACTAACTACAATGTAGGTGCTATTCTCGGTGTGAAATACATTTTATGTTCAAATATCACAAAAAAAAACATAAAAGAACCATGAACAAGGACACCAGTCTTCAATGACGTACTCCCTCATCATTCAGATTACTGGGGGGGTTAGACAATTAGCCTACTTCATATCTGTCTTCTAATTTGAACATTTACATTAAATGCTTATTTAACATGAATAGTGCAGTTGTGCAGATATCAACATGGTTAGTGCTACACAACTGCTATGAATGTAAAAAGGTGTATCCAAAGATGTGTTGTAACCATTTGAAAATGCTATTCAGGATTTAGTACTTCCTCAGTCAGTCATAGGCAATGATCTTGTTTGTAAATAGTGTTATCACTTGATTCTAATCCATGGCTGAATAAAGAGTGTAAACTGACTAGTCACCACGACTCCAGACGGCACACTCACACGTTCCCAGCCGAAGCGGTGTATGGCTCGATTCTGGACGATTTGAGGCAAACGTGTTGAGATCGATGTGCTCTCTCAAGTATAGAAATAATTTTAAGCACACACAGACACACGCCTAAAATGCCTGCTCGTCTATAATGTATCCATGCCGTGTCCTCAACAACGCAGCCGTAAGACAGATTCATAGATTCATGCTGAATGCTCTGTAACGGTGGGTTGATGGGGGGGGGAACGAGACAGCAGGTCAGCAATGCACAGATTGCATCGGTTCCCGAAACGCATGCCCCAAAGGACACGCAGAGGTCAAAGGACAATAACGTCTCCAATATTTGGGCTGATAGTGCCACTGTTTACTGAACACTCACACACTACCACTCCCACTCAAGTACTGACACTGATATGAGGGAGATGAGGTAAAGCCATAAAGCAATACTGGCCAGGTGCAGTTTGGAAATGAGTCATTGTCCTAAAGCACAGAATAACTAACAGTGTGTCAGGCATTGCATAAAATAAAAATGTAATAGAGATTAAATGGGTTAAATAATCTCCCAAACATTTCAAATGTTATGGCATATACCTATATATATTAAGTATCTGACTGTCAAGTTATCCACCACTGCTTTAATGTCCTCTACAGTTTTGTCCTCCTGTACTTCTGAATATCTCTGGCTGACTCCATACGATGACCAAGGAGTAGTTAGCCCGCTTCCACTTACTATCGGGTGGCAGGAGTCAAATAAAATGATGAGGAATCTACCCTGAGCACAATGATAAGCTAGGGTCCTCATGAATAAAAGATGGACTCTGCTTGAAGGGAAAGGGGGAAAGAGAGAGAGGGAAAGAGAGAGAGGAGAGGGGGGGAAGACAGAGAGTGAGAGGGAGTTCTCTATCCTTCCTTCAGCAGGGGTGGTGGCAGCTGCACATTAAATGCAGTGTTACATCTCAGTTGCCTGGATTCCTATTTTAGGGTTGGGTCTGAGATGCCAGACTCAGAACATGGCATCTCTTGTGCTAACACAACCTGGGTATGTGGATGATCTACTCGTCTGTGGGCATCAGCTAGCTTCTGGATGCTTGATATCTAATTAAAGCTCTGTCCTGGGCACAGTCATTGCATCAGCATACATTTTCACTCCTAAATTGTGATTTAATCACACATTTATCAAAAGGGACATAGAAGAAAAATTGCCTCTGAAAATACTCCTGCTTGCCATTCCAAAAGTAATTTATTATTCCCACATACAGAGAAGTAGCAAGGGCATAATCTAATGAGAACAAAAAAAGGCCTGTTTCCTGAAGCTCTGTTGTCATTCTTCAGCAGTTTTGAATCATATTCTTGTTAGGACAAAACAGTTGCAAACTAAATTGTAGCATGTGTTCCGAATTTGGATAAAACACTTGTCAGCTCTTTTTTTTTCAAGGCACTGGAATTGTTTCCTAATAGTATGGTTTATGAGGCCAAACTGCAGGGCCAACGTTTGAATGTTTCCATTTTAAACTTATCATTAAATGCTGTTTTCTCCACATTTATTATCTAGCAATGGGGCATGTGCCCCAGCGTCAGTCTTTCCGAGCCAACCACATGACATGAGACTGCTAGTAGAGGAGGTGGAATTATTCAGCTGAACCTGTGCAATGCTGATTTAATATATATGCAAATTCTTAGCAGACATGCCCATTTTAAAAATTCTAACTGCCACCACCATGACCCCCAGCCTAAATGTACAAACTAATATCCACAAAATGACCTGTGAGGCCTATGTGCTCTCATTTTTGGCCAGGTCCATAACAGTATACACTTAACCTGTTCTGAGATCTCAACATGTACAAGCCAGAGCTTTAGAACCAGCAGGTCACTGAGGACAACTGAAAAGAAAAGGAAACTACACAAGAAGTGATGACCACCACAACTCCTGCACTGTATGGGGTTTCACTTTGAGGGGGGGGAGGGACACTACCCTGCTCTAAACAGATCACTGTTGTTCCATTCTGTATTTCAGGGAGCTATTGTGAGATAACTACATAATGGAAAGAAAGGGGGGCAAGTGAGGAAAAAGCCACAGGAATCAAATGGTTGGGAGCAAAGCTCTTACAAGTGGTCTGTTTGCCTGACAGAATTGCCTATCTGGGGTAGCAAGTAATACAACTTGGACAAAGAAGACAAGGTAGAATCTACATCAAAAACTAGAGCACTCGATGGTTTCATGTACCATTTTATTGGACTTATATAGAAATACTTAAAAAAACATGAAGTAGCACCATTACTTAAGTTTTACTTTATCATGTAGAACTTTAAATGTCAGAAAAATAAAACTCTTGATACATTTTCAAATCTTGTTTCAGCAAATATAATATTAGTATTTCACCATGAGGTTAAAGGCCCTTTATCATAAAATAAAATATACTTTGTTTTTAAACTTTGCTCAATAAAGTACATTTACGCTCAAGTAACTTCACCTACATATACATAAACAAGTGGTAAACAAATGTATTAAAATAGAAATACTAAACTATAGTGGTGCAACAGAACTCTGTAATTCCCACTGGAATCTAATTCATACAAATTTTAGAAAGCATAAACGGTTCCTTTTTGTTTGACTTACTAAGTTTTATACATTTCAATGTTTTGTAATAATATAGAATAAAATATGCTTTATATTACTGAATAAAAAATATGCTGGGTGAAGCGGATTTAAAAGACATTTTTTGCTGAACCTACAAAACCTCCATCCCAACAGAATACTGGTAAATGCGATACACATGTTGTGGTCTGAATTTCTTCCCACATTTCTGTGATATTAAAATAATACAGTGTTCACTGCCATAAGGCCATACTAAAAATAAACGATATTTTAACCCAGCTACAAAAAAGTTCACTGAACTTAAATTAAAATATTTGTAAACATCTTTGCAATACGAAATATAATCTTTCAAGTCAAAAAAGAATAAAATACTTCAATCTGTATTAATGTAATTAATATTTAAAACTTTCAACTTGTGGAATTTTAATCTGTACATATATATGTAGGATATGTTGTTGCTCTCCCTCAACTGTTTCTCCTCTCTAGCTGCAGTATCGTCACCTTCAGAAGTCAATAATCCTGTTTTGTCAAGGCCTTCCAAATTTCCTAACCACAAGCTCTGCTACCAATACATTCGATCAGTGAAACTTAAAGGCCAGTTTCTATAACAGTCAACAAAATTGACTTAAGTACCTCAATCAAGATCTAACTCCATGTTATAACTTCATTAATGTTGTGTACAATTTACTAGAACTAATGATTACTAGGCTTTAATATTTAAAACATGCATTAGATGTTGAAAATATTGTCCCAAGCTACAGTACATTATAAACAATTACAATGGAGCCCTGAAGGGTGTCCCTTTTTGGATACTGCAGCTTTACATACATATGTATATATACATACAAGAACACGTTATTAGGATTTCATAAAGCCTTACGAGTTTTGTTCATGGTGGTTTGTTGCTATCTGCATGTTGGGTACAACTTATGAAAATATACGTATAGCCTGAGTAACAGCTGCGTGGCAGACAGGGCATTTGGGCTCATTTTTCTCACAGATGCGATTGGCGCACTCCATGCAGAACAGGTTGTGACCACAGGGGACCAGCGCTGCAATGACCTCACTCTCAAAGCACACCGAGCAGTCCCGACTGCCCTTCCGGCTGGTTCCCGAGGAGGAGCTGGACGAGGAGCTGGAGGTGGAGGAGGCGGACGAGTCGGACGGCACCCCGGGGAGGTGGGAGCCCGAGAGGCCGTTGATGCCGGCGGACAGCGCGTTGCCCGGGTAGTTGGGAAAGCTCAGCGTGCCGCCCCCGGGATCGCTGCGCACGCGGCGGGCCAGCGGGTGCTCAGCGGCCCCTCCGGCGTGGTGCAGGGGCGGGGACAGCCGGGGCTGGTTGTTGCAGCCCACCCCGTTGGCACGCCGCTGGTTAGCAATCATCCCGTTGGCATTAGTGGAAGCATTGGCAGGATAGATGGCTGAGTTGTTTCCACCACCGGACACCACGCCACGCTCGTACTGGGACCAGAGGAGTCCTGGGGGAGCAGGCGTGGGGTCAAATCCGGGTGAAGACTCGAAGGTCAAGTCAGTGCAGTCGGGCGAAATCACTTCGCTCCCATAGACAAACTCGTTGCCATTGGTGTTCACATTGATGTTGACGTTGTTGTTATTGTTGTTGCCATTGTTGGAGGCGGTGTAGCTCAAGGCGGGGCTTGGAGGGCTGTAGTCTGCAAGCCGGGAGCTGCTGTTGTTCCCGAAGTAGGAGTCTGTGGAGGCACTGCCCAGCGAGCTGGAGCTGTCGTTGCGGTAGTTGGAGAAAGGCTTGCGTCCAGAGGTGGGGGTCACGCTGGAGGTAGGCTTGCTCCACAGACTGGCGTGGCCGTGCAGGTCGAAGCCCACATCCGTGCCGTTGGCGTGGAAGTCGTTCTCGTCGGTCAGCTCAATGAGCCCCCCGGTACGCATGGCGATGTGTGCTTCGATCTCTTCCCGCGCGCGGTCCACGTTTTCCGGCATGCCTGTGACCTCGAAGACTGGCTCTTTGTCTCGGCTGGGCGTGACAATGTAGGTGTGCGTCTGCTGCTGGATCCGCTTGATGGTGGCCCCCTTGGGTCCCACCACTAATCCCACCACCCTGTAGGGAACCCGCACCTGGATGGTGGTCTGCCCGGGAAGGTTGGGCGGCCCAGGGACAGTGCCACTCCCATTCAGGGTGCTGTTTTTGTTCCTAGAGGCTCGGATCATGGAGAAATGCTCTGCTGCAGAGATGATTTCCCTCCTAGCCATTGCTACATCCTCTCGTCTGCCTGTCACAACAAAGACTGGTTCCTCCCCACGCACTGGAGTCTTGATATAGGTGTTGGTTTTTGCTCGCAGGGCTTTAATTTTGCAACCTGTATTTAGAATAAAACATTGGAGATAATTGTAAGTATAGGTAGGGTTTAAGACTCAGCATAGTGCCCTAACAAGCTGACATGTGTAACTCTAGAGTGTTTTAACGCTAGAGCAATCAGATATTCCAGAACAACAATCTAGTAATTTCTTCAGTGCACAAATTCAAACCACATGCCCTGCTACATGACATACAGCAGTCAGGTCAAAAATAGCGCCGAGGAAAAAAATGCATGCAGAATTCATCATGTTCCGTGGCTTTTAAAAAGGCATAAACTGTTAGGCACCATCTGCACATCAGTGACAAATGCAATTCTACAAAGATACGATAAGGTTTTTTATACAAATGCCTATGCTACAAAAAAATAGTGTTTTCCATAATATCACATAACTTTTGTAGGCTATGCCATCCCTACGACACAAGTAAATTAGTACTCCAGCTTCAAAAAAGAATGATGCTTATGAAATTGTTTCTGTTGACTCGAGTAAGTGGGACAGGATGATATAATATGACATTGGAAGAGGAAAGCCAGTTGATACTGTTTAGTACTGTCAGTTGCACTGTCTGCGTGCTAAGGGCACTATTCCGCTATGTCTTTGTTTTGTTGTTGAGTGCGAGGGTAATGCAGAGGAAAATATAGGCTATGGTGTCTGCGCACATGGACACGTCTCGTCCCATAACAAAAGCCAAATCTAACACTAAATCGCGTCAACAGTGCACGTCAAGTCAAGGACTAACACAAATGAGGTGAAAGAAAATAGTGTTAGAGTAGAGTAGTATAGTAGTGTAGACTACGCACCTTGTCTGCCGACGATTTCAGCTACGTGCTCTGAACTAGGAACTGGGACACATTCGGTCATGTTCACGCTCTTTTTCCTCGGCTCATTGTCATACATTGAATTTTCGTCGTTGTCCAAACCGAGCAACGAAAGCTGGTCCAGTGCTATCTGTAGGGCTCTTTGGTCGTCCAAGGCGTCCCCTTGGTTACTCCCATTCCTCTCCATGTCGGCGAAGAGCGAACTAGGCATCTTGAGAGATCTTGCAGTCTCTGGGATCAGGGAGATCAGACAAAGGGAAAGAACTACGGAAGGAGGGCAGGGTTGAGCAGGGAGAGAGAGGGGACACCGGTTTCAAGCCACTGGTGCAAATCAGTGCTTCTCCTCTCCAGGCAGTTAAAAATCAGTGCAGTCCGACCTATGCGGACGATCTCTGCGCCCAGCTCCTAGATTGTTGCGGACGCACAGTATGCGTATTCCGAAGCAGCCTACTGAGTTGTTGGAATGCCGGCGGTGGCAATATTCCTTCAAAGGGCCCCTCCCCGGCTCACTCAGCTCTTTTCTGTTTTCTGTCTGACTTGCTGCAACCAGACAGCACTACTGGGGGATATGTGCGAATGACGTCACTGGTTGGGCAGGGACGGTGCGGCGCTGCTGCTATTTGCATGCGCAGGTCTGATTGGATAGAACTAGGTGGATGGGAGGTTACCGGCTAAGCATCCAGTCCCCTACTCCCTCCCTCCTTTGTTGTCTAATTAAACCATAATAGACCATTTCGTTGACTAGAGTTTATTTTTTCCAATTTAGCAACAAATTGTTATAGAAATACATTTTATCGGGGTGTAGTAGGATAGGCTACTGTTCACATTGAAATTTGAGTTTGTTGCATTGTCTCACATCACATCACATGCTCAGCTCTTGAGATGATTATTGATTTTCAATCAGTAGCTTACTAGCAATGAGCCCTACATTGTGTAGCCTACTTCCTGTGGATGTCTTGACATGATAAAGCAGCCTACGTGCGTTTGGCCCTACCCTGTCATATAACACTGCAGTACAACCTGTATGAATAGTCTGTGTAATCTACATATTAATATTCACATGACGTAATGTTTATTTCTGATCAGCACCATGAACAAGAAGGTCATGAACATTTCTTGTTGCGTAGACATGGCTAGTAGACTTATATCTGCAGTTTCATATAGGCCTAGCCTAGATGGGATATTTCATGTTTGTGCTGTTCTTAAAATATAGTAAGTTATTTTGATAGCAGGATTAATAGATTTACAAAGGTACATACATCGATTTCAAGTAAAGAACAAATGTCTGCTAACATGCCCGGACATGCGGTCTTTGTTTGATGTTTGTGATGAATGCAGCTTCCTCTGCTCTCTCCCTCCCTCTTTCTCTCTCTCTCCCTCTCTCCTTCCAGTGCACGGGTCTGAAAGTCCCTCTTCAACATAAGCGGTGGTTTATGACCACGCGCTTTATGACAGTAGTTGGCTCTCCCTTTTTATCTATCTGGTTGACTCGTACAAGGCATTTGCCAAATGACATCAGACTCTCCTCCCCTCTTGCTCAGCAACTTGAAACAACTAACAGGTAATTGTTGTGTTCAAACACTTCTCATTTCCTCAGGATGTTTACACCAGTGGACAGGGACAGCTGACAAAAGGGTCTCAATCAATTCAAAACGTATTCTACATCAGCAAGTCCTACTCAAATACACCAGTAGCCTGATATAGCCTGTAAACAGTTTTTGGTTTAACTGAAAAGGTCAGTGTAAAAGAAAATTAGCTAAAGTAAAGGCGGATATCAGACAAATATAAAATTGTGTGGATTTTAATGTTGATTCTACATTTTAATCTTAGACCCACCTTTATTTAGACCCACCTTTATTTAATTCAAGCTGTTCATGTCAGTGTACTACAAGAACAGCTTATACTTTGTCATGAAGCAGAATAATATAGTCTTCTGATCTGAAGGATGAGGTGATGTGTCACCAACAATAGGCAAACAAATGACATGATTCATTTGTGATGCTGGACAGTATGTAAATGTTTAGGCCACGGTGGAGGTGCATACTGAAGCTCTCCCAAAAGCAACTGCATCTAGAGGCAAAGGCACCCATTGTGATCATACTGGTGGGTTGTATGGGGGAGGGGAATCTGCTTCTCTCACACAAAGAAAATTTCAAACCAATTCAGAGCCATTGAGACGAGAAGCACTTGCTTTGTCACCTCACTGTTGGGGAAGAATAGGTATGCTAATATTAACTCCTTTAGACCTGAGAATGTGAGATCTGCCGCTCATTTTCATTCAGAAATCTTTTTTTTAAGCCCCAAATCTATATTTTATAATAGGAGTATGCAATTTATGTTAAATACATTTTTTTATTATTATTATTTTCTACACAGGGTGTAAGGTATTTGATGACAAAGAAATAAAATGTATTCTGTGCAATTTGGCACCTTGAAATTTGGTAATACACAGGAATATGTTGCTACTCGTAACACTAATATCCTTTGTGTAATGTTAAAAAAAACATAGTGTATTTCAAGTTGTACACTTCAATGCAAAGATGCAACACGTGCATTTACTTTTTTCCCCTCACGTTAGTTCCATTCCAACTGGGCAGGTCTTATATGTTGTACTACCCATAAAACAACTAAACAACACAATTGCTCATTGTAACTTCACCAAATGGCTCAATGTCTAACATGCATCCTTATGCATGCACACAATAGAAATGTCATCACCAATTTGCCTGTAAGCACCAGTTTGTACATATGGTGCATAAAACAGAGAAAACGTTCTTTGTTCCAAATGCATGTTATTAATTAGCCCGTCATGTGTGAGTCTGTGTGCTTTGTGTGCTACATGATGTGGAGTGTTCCAGGGTTTCTGACTATTATACTGAGTGTTAATCCCCAGGATATTTTGTCCCTCTGGAGCAAACGGTGCATTGGTCTGACTAAAAAGCTGGATGTTGGCAGACTGGAAACAAGCGGTTGAACGTCGTCAGTCACTGTCAGCCTCCCAGAGCAGGCCTGGTGTATTTTCTGCTGCCCATATGGAATAGCAGTGGTCATCTTAATGACATGACTTTTATGAGCACATGTTTTTCTTGTTAAAATGCTCGCCGCGCAGCTGAAACGTTTTATTACATCCAGTGATATAAAATAAAGGGAGAAAGAACCATCATAACACAGACAGTAAATAGCTGGATGTTAGGCAATTCTCCATAGCTGCGACACATGAAGTGTATATCACACTAATGTTCCATTTGGCTTTTTGAGGGCAGATTGAAATAAAGATTAAATAATAGGGATTTTATTTTATCTAATACCGTGAGTTTGTGTGTTTGATAAATGATTTATATAATAATGCATATAATGCATTCATAATACATATATAAAGGTGTAAAACATATAGAATGTGCCATATAAATATAAACAGTATCTGGTTTTCCGTAATGCAAAGGGTTTACAAGCAGTGGGCATGTTTTATTTTATTCCACATTAAAATCACTGCGGCAGAATTGTTTCTCATTCAGCACAGGAAATCTGTCTGATAGTATCCTCCAATTAGCCAGCCTAAGTTAAGCCTCTGCTCTATGGAAAATACACTGGGGCGTGCTTCGTCTGCTGTAAGCCCTCACTGCTCATTTTGTTTTACTGCAAAGTCTTCCTCTGGCATGGGCAGCTGATGCATTGTAACTGATATTTGCTGTTTGGCATTAGAAGTTAACCAGCTGGTTAGACGCGATTACCTGCCTGGCCGCTAATGAGAAGACGAGGAGCTTAGTGTAGCGTGACCCAGACCTGTCTGTGTGTGCAAACGGCTGGGGCCGGCCTGGGCTGTCTGTGGAGGAACTGGTTGCGGCCAGTGTTGAGAGACTTAATCTGTGCCCTGAGCTGCCGACTGACACAACAGCCCCGGAGGTCACAGGAAACTGGGCAGTCGGGAACCGCCGAGAGCAGAGCAGAGAGCCACCAAAGCAGCCCTGTTTGGATAGTCTGACCTCATCCCTTCTTACGCTAACCAAGAGTGGGGAGCAGGAAAAAAATAAGCAAGAGAGGGAGAGAAAGAGAGAGAGGGAGGGAGAGGGAGAGAGAGAGGGGGGGAAGAGAGCAGCCTGGCTCTAGTTCTTTGTCTGCACAGGGAGGCAGTTTACAAAGACAGTGCTGAGAAGCACTGTAATTGAATATGCTTTTTTACTACACTGTATCACTGCCACTTATTGGGGCAATAAAATAGCACAAAAACAAAGCATCTTGTTTGACTGCTGGGGGATATCTCACGTTATACAGTAATAGGCTCATTGCTCTGAGCTTGATGGCATGTGTTGTGCATGCTGAAGCACTGCTTGGGCAACAGCGGCTGAAAAACGAGCCGGCGCTCCCTGGCTTGTGAATTGATTGTGGGTATGTGTGTGATGAGAGAGTGTGTGGGGTGGGGTGGGGTAGGGGAAGAGAGGAAAAGGATGGGGTGAACGAGGCCATCTCTGTTGCCACTGCAGCAGCAGCAGCAGCAGCAATGACGCAGGACGCGTCTGCAGGTGGGATGCGGAGAGCAGAGCCGCCTACCAACCCTCCCCACCCCCTGTCACCCCGCCTCCCTCCTCCTCCTCCTGCCGCCCGCGCTGACACACTGAACTGAAGTGGCACTGATTCCGTCGGCCCTGATTGGCTGCCTGCCAGGCGCCTGAAGAAGCCATGCAGCACAGCGGCAGGACAGCTGGAGCAGCCAGCCCACAATGCACCTCTCTCTCTCTCTCTCTCTCTCTCTCTCTCTCTCCCCCCTCCAGCCCCACCCCATCCCCTGTCTGTCACTCCTAATTCAGCGCTTCTCAGAGCGCGCGGCTCATTCGATTCGAACGGCAGATCTTCCCTCCCACCTAAAAGTGACCTTCCCCGCAACGCGTCGCCGCTCTGCCCTGCTCTGCTCCCGAAAAGCAGCCAAGAGGGAAACCCGGCCTCGTGGCTAAAAAGGAATAAACACGATCCCAGAATAAACACCGGGGTTGAATTTAGGAGATGGGGATGCTGGGAGGAGCTGGGTGGGGTGAGGCGGGGTGGATGGGTGGGGGTTAGAAAGCCTTACCTCAGCAGCATTTATCAGGGCCGCTTTTGAGAGCACTCACGCCACATTCAGCTCCTGGCCAGCTTTCAGCTAAAGGCACTTTACATAAACATTAAGTCATCAGCCCCAGACTTCTAGCGTGAGCCAGGGACTGGCACCGGCGAGCCAATGGATAATGCAGAGAGGGCCAGCCACACCTTTGTGCTGCTCCACTGGGCTCCTGAACTAGCTGGCTCTGCCATCCTGCCCTGATGTGTGAGAAGACAGTGCCGAATTTTGAGAGAGATAAGGCCAGTGTGTATGTGTTTGTGTGTGGGAGCCAGTGCATGTGTGTTTAGGGGGAGAGGATTACAAGACACCAACCCCACCAACTGTGCTGTACCTTCCTATTAACTGACAGCAGAGAGATTTAGCCCTAATCCCAGCAGCCAGGCCTGCATTAAAACAACCTCCTAATTTACTGCACCGCTCACATGGGGGATGGGGAGAGGTGATGAGGGGTAGGCGGCAGTGGTGGGGGGATGCTAGCTGAGTCAGAAACTTTGGGCCAAGTCTGGAGGTATGAATCCGGCCTTTGTCCTCCTAAATGCAAAAACAAGCCCCCACATCGCACTGCTTTGAACCTAGTTCTGAGCTATGCGTGTCGCCGGAAGACGGAAGTCATATAACCCTTGTCTGAGTCGGCCCCGAGTTGGCATGGACAAATGGCCGCAGGAACGTTCACACATTATCCTCTCACACATCACTTGAGCAACTGCCCTTTGTGGGGGAGCCTCCCTTGTAGCAATTGACAGAACCCTCAGAAGAATCACTACTGTCCCGCTAGCGCTGTTAGCTATTATAAGAGGCACATATCTGGTTCATTATGTTTACAGTCGAATCCACTGTATAAGATATAAACTAGTTTAAAATTAGTATAGTGTTTCCATGGAGAATGACAGTGATAACCTCAATGTGATTTGAGTTGTTGTGCGAACGGGAAGAAATTACCACTGGCAGATAAGATGAGACTGCCAGATATGATGGCAACAGGAAAAAGCAATATTGACTTGAGGGTGACACATATTGAATCCACCCTATTTATAACAGCAAATAATCAAATACTACAAACATCCAAAATATTATTGCAGTAGTTTATATAAATGAGGGACTCTTCCTGTGGGCCAACAAAGGTTACCATTCATCAGACCTCGAAGCCAAAGCCAAAAACCAAATGTCTTTTAAGACCCTATTACTGTAAGTAGGCAATGAATTATGCACATTTCAAAAACAATCACCAAGGCTCTCAGCAATCACCAAACTGTACACATATTTTTTTTCTTCTCAGGAACATTAATGAGAGGCAGTGGAGCGAAGTCCATTCCTCATGCAGGAGACAAGGCATTTCCAGTGTCAAGCCCGGGTTTAAAGTACAATAAACAAACCATGGTACACTGGGGAATTCGGCAGCAGTAACTAAGGTAACTACACAGCAACTTTTCCTGTCTGCACACAAACACACACATATATTTAAAATTATATATATATATATATATATATAATTTTTTTTGTTGTTTTTTTTTTTTTCCAAGAAGGACTTCCCGTTTATTAATCACAGCAGGGTAATGAAGCTGCTCACACATTTAGCTCTTTTGGAGTGATGGGGCCTCAGGCAATGTATTTGGCAGAGAACGTATAAATAAATACCATGCTGTATATGTTTTTATTTCATTCAGCATGGAATTGGGTCAGCCACTAAAATTAACCAGCCGCCTCCCTCTCTCTCCCTCCTTCCTCAGATGTGCTGCAATTCGGTGGCTGCTGGCTGCTGCAGCTCATTTCGGCAGTGGAAAAAAGGGAGGTAGGACTCGGCTAGCTATGTGCTGCAGAGGGAGGGAGAGGGAGGGAGCAAGACAGAGAGAGAGAGAGTGAGATAGAGAGAAGGAGGGGAGGGGAGACAGAGCAGTAAAGGTTGTATAATTTCAAAGGAGCGTCTCTCATCCCCTGACCCCCCCCTCCCCTCCCATCTCCTCCTCTTCCCACCTCACCACACCGCTGCCCCCCCCCCCCCCGCCCCCCTTCCATTCTGCAGCAGTGCGGACTGATGGGGATCAGATTTTAAGTTCCATTGACTCCGGGCTCCATTGATTGGCTGCTTGGAAGGGCAGCCAGGGGGAAGGCGAGGCCAGACTCCCCACCTCTCCCCCGGCGGAGCGGAGCTGGGCTGCGGCGGGCAGGGCGAGCGGGTCGCGGGGCAGTCTGGCTCTGAATGACGGCCCTGTTCTCCACATGTGGGTCACTCCCCCAGCGCACTTTACATCTGATAACAGCCCTGGCCACCCTCATCAGAGAGCCGCTACCGTTTGGCCAGCGCCACTGACAGCGAAATGATTGTTAATCCACGCTGCATGCATACCGTGGATGGATAATGCCCCTTAATGCTGCTCATAATATGGGGATCAGACGATCTGCGTTCATACTCCAACCCCAATGCTGGCCGACTGCACTGTCAAACAGGACCTTGGATTGGGGTGCTATGAATGAAATGCACACAATTGATCTACATTTCCAATTATTCTAGAAGGTTCTGATAATCTGTTGTTTTGCAAAGGAAAGGACCAGCATCAAGTGGTGATGGGGAGGTACACTGTCTGATGTTTGCATCAGGTATTTTTAATGCCAGATTAACAGAGTGTCCTGCTGTTACATAAACAGTGAATTGGCCGTCTGGGTGGGGTGCTGTCTGGTGAGATGCTGTTCTGATGTTGTCCAGCAGGGGGTGCTTTGCCAAAATCTTCACACTCCAACAAAAACTGCTGCACTAAATGCAGGCTGGGCATCTCTCTCCAGGATTAGTAACCCGTCAAGGTCATTATCTAGATCATTCACGGTTTCAGGTGAATGAAGGGGGGAGTGAGAGAGTGAGACAGAGAGAGCAAGACAAAGAAGGTCCGTGTGCCTGGAGACTAAAGATTATTCATCGCAGGCACCTGATGAATAATGTCACTCAGGCAAGTCTGTCTGCTGCAGGGCTGGGTGAATCCTGTTCCCCTATTTTTTTCCCTCTGCCAGGGGCTGTGCCAAATGGAGCAGAGCTGTAATATCTGTGCAGCGTAAAATATGTCAGCGGTGACTCTGTGTACTTGTGTGGCTCGCCTTGTCCCGGCCTCGCCTCTCCTGTCCTTGCGCTCAGGCACCTCTCCAGACCGCCCCTATTAGACCCGTCTATAAATTACTCAGGAATTTAACAGCTCGGAAAGGTTGCCTCTTTCTCTCCTCTCCCTCCTCAAGCCCTGGTGTCCCTGTGCATGAAAAAAAAAGGTGGTTCGAAATCAAAATATGGGGTCAGCGGGCTATTAGCACTGGCTCTGCCCGTTTACAGTGTTTCGCTGTGCAAGGGGCTGCGCTCAGATGAATGGCGCTCTTTATTTCCCCTTTAATGGCTGACCTGTGACTGCCGCAGGGTCAGTGGCGATCATACTGAGCCGTCCTGCTGTTTCATGATGAGGAACATGCACACTCTCATTGACACACACACTCACACACACACACATGCACATTCACACTCACACACACACACACACACACACACACACACACACACACACACACACACACACACACACACACACACACACACACATTAGGAATCAATATTGCCTCACACACGCCTCGCCCGCAGACACCTTCAGCAGAAGACTGTCTGTATGAAAAAAGATCTTGCGCTGTTATTAATATTGTGTCATTTGATCATATGGCCTAATCATCATGCATCCTCTGTCATGATTATTACCTCTGGTAAAGAGGGGGCCACAGCTGTAGTTATGACTGCGGAATCCATTAGCAGTGGATTTGAGCCGTCGGATTCAGTGAGACAATTTGAGGCAGGAGGGCGGGGAGGCAGGGGAACTGATGGCAGTGGCAGGAGAGAGAGAGAGCAAGAGAGAGAGAAAGAGAAAACAACATTGAAGCCTGTTGGCAAAAACATAATATCAGAATCTGCCATCCCTGACGCACTCAGAAGGTACACCTGTCATGGTTGGATCAATATCAGCAGAAACTCCACAGACAAATCATTGGAGACACCGTAATAGAGTGTGTTTGGAGGCGCCGTGCACCGCAGTGGGCTGCATCAATATGTGTTATGGGTGTGTGTGTGAGATCCTTTGGCTGCGAAGCACGGGTGGTCAAGTCTGCAGTCCATCACAATACATGGCACATATCCTTTTGTGAGATGTAATATAGAGCTCTGCTCTGTACAGGCAATAGCAGCGGGGGGGGGGGGGGGGGGGGGGGGTGATAACAGGATGTTCCCACTCTCTCGCTGTCCTTAGACCTGTCTGTCTGGTTTGTTTACACGACTCACCTTCTCTTCTAAGGTTGTTTAAACGCGGTACCATCCTTCCATTTGCCTCTGGCTACTCAACCTGGCACTGTCTGTGCTTCTCTAAGTGCATGGTGGGGGGGGGGGGCGTGAGAAGGATGCCACCAGCCATAAGGAGCCAGTCTTAATCCACAACCCCCCCCCTCATCTTTCTTTCTTTTTTCTTTCTTTCTTTCTCTCTCTCTCTCTTTCTCTGTTATTGCCTTCCCCCTCTCAGCTGTGTGCTCTCAGCACCCTGGCCCACACATAGTCCTGCACACAGGCTCAGAATGGCCAACTGGATCCCGGGAGACCAAACACCAGACTCAGATTATTATTTTTTTATTTTTTTTTTAAAAAAAGGCCCTGTGAATAAATAGGATAAAGAGGTTTTTTCCGTTGGGCCAGAGGCAAAAATCGTGAAATCACACGAGGCCTTTTGTTGCCGCTCACCGCACCCACAGGCTGATTGGACTCGTTTCTGCTTTGCTTTGCTTTGCGACTAGCTGCTTATTAAATGGATTATGACATTAGCTGACAAGAGCTCACAGCTTAAAAATACAATACAGGCGGCATGCAGAGATTGCCAAAGCACACTTAGGATGTAAAAACAGGATGATTTTGATCATTTGTTTAAAATGGACGCTGGGGAGAGGGGTGCATATGGGCAGGAAAAAAAATACAAGAACTGGAAATGTGCTAACTGCCTTCTGTTTCCCTTGCTCTCTCTCCCTTTCTCTTAGGGTTCCCTCAATCCCTGCATTTGACTGTTTGGCATTGAACCATGGGAATGTGTGTGTGTGTGTGTGTGTGTGTGTGTGTGTGTGTGTGTGTGTGTGTGAGAGAGAGAGTGGGTGGTTATGCTGTGTCCATTAGGGAGAAGGAGACAGGAGGAGCGGCTGTGTTGGGAAAAGCCTCCACAGTCTCTGTGTGCAGGTGTGTTTGTGGTTTTTTCGAGCGTTGAGGGGGAAAGACATGTTCACCGCTGACACCAACGCCCACTCCATCACTCACCCGATCGAGCAGAAGGGACTGCCCAGCCCTGGCCAACATGGTAATGGCTTTGGCAGTGGCGAAGGTGCAGGGACCCGTCCACAGCCCTGCCTCCTCCTCCTCCTCCTCCTCTTCCTCATCCTCCTCTCCCTCTGAGCCATTCACAGCAGAAACACTTTCCTGGCCAAACAGTCCTGCACGCATCTGAACTTCATCTTCTTTGTCTTCGTCCTCTACGAGCGTTAAAGGCGCTCGGGCCCTCTTCTTCTCCTCGTCACCGCATTATTCTCGTAACACATGAGGGGATGAGCAGGGGTCAGCAGCCGTGTTAGGGAGCGTCCACTAACTCTGGGCCACATCAGAGCGCACACTCACTCAGTTACGGAGGAGGAGGAGAGGGTGGAGGAGGAGAGGGTGGCGGGTGATGGATAGGAGTCCCTGATGTGGGGTGGGGGTGGGCAGTGACCTCAGGACCCTTATCAGAGGAGCTCTCTCTCTCTTTTTCTCCCTCTCTCTCTCTCTCTCTCTCTCTCTCTCTCTCTCACACACACACACACACACACACAAAAAGAGCTCAGAGCACTCTCATGTGGCCTTATAGGTCAGAGAAGATGGGAGTCGGGAGTCGGGGTGGGGTCGTGGTCAGCACGCTGGTTCAAACCTCTCAGCAGTACGAACAGGGCCACTGATAAATGGCGTGCCGGCATTTGTGGTGGGCCAGCACTAATACCGGCTCACTGGGCCACTGGACTCTCCAGAGCGTTTATCAGGCGCTGGGGGTGGAAAGTGCCAGAACCAGCTACAGGCACGCAAAAGCAACTCGGAAAACTAGCTATTCCAATTACAGATGACAGGAATCGAAAAAAACATAAAACTAGCCCATTTCTGGAATGGAAGGCCTACTCCCCTGCCAGTAAAATTCTGCTGCTCTTTTTCCCCCCCTATTCACACCAGATTGGACAGACAAGCGTGCAGACAGAGAAGGGCCATGGATGGAACAAAGGGAGAAAAAAAAAGAGAAGAAAAAAATAGTTCATTCTCAGTCCAAAAGCAGGAGTTTCTCACAGTGCGAGGAAGCCGGAGCTGTCACTGAGTGTGGGGGCATGCCGTCTGCAGATGTGCTACATGGGCACTCGATCCCTCTCGCTATTTGTTTTGGCAAACTACCCATTTGTCGGAACAATTATTGCACACATGCAAGGGAAACGAGCCGGCATTGCCTCGCTGGGGAGTCTGTCAACAGTGAAGCACATATAAACACACCATGCATGACACCAGCGACACAAACGATTCCCACCCTGAGAGAAAACGAACGGACGGTCGAACAAAGCTCTGCGTTTCTGAACAAACGATTAAATGGCTCAATGGCACTCAAAGTCCAAGCCACTTTTTGATATGCGCAGCCTGCTTCGCTTCAATGTGTGGAGAAATATATTACTTATGCAGTGGCCGTTGAGATAACATATTCAGTGCACTTAAGAAAGAAGGGCAGAATCACAGAGATGTAATTGCGTAGGTGTACAGACAGATAGGGCAAACATTAAGCCATTGCCATGCAGAGACAGACAGAGAGAGAGAGGGAAATAGAGATTGAGGGAAAGAGATACAGAGAAATGTGGGTTCGTCTCAGGAACCTGCGACTGAAAGGGACTGGGGAGGTGAGAGACATGGAGGAGAGTGAGTAACATGGAAAATATTTCCTTTTTCGGACCACATAATTGGCCTGGTCAGGAGGACTCATTTATTTAACTCTAGCCGGCATTGGTCTTGGCCCTGGCAATCTCAGTTGCACAATTACTCCTTCAAGTTGCACACTGCAAACAAATTGATCGCAGATTAGGGGGAAACTAGTAGGTGCTCAACATAAAAGCAGAGAAAATAAGCCCCTGTAGGTCTTTACATTCTAAATCAAATCTAAGTGATGGGTTAAAAATCTAATTTGTGGAAGAAAAGAAGAAACCGCTCGGTCAGGAGGACGAGAACAAGGCAGCAAATTGAGGCATTTATCCGCGATCTAGATCAATGCAAGACCACTGCTCTCATAAGACCACTTCCACCACTATGATTTCCGCCAGAAAATAACACATATCCGGCCTGTACAACACAGAACCCTATTAAACTTTGCAGACGGACTTGGAATGGGATCAAAGCAGTCTGTATCCAGCAGACCCTATTGTTGTTGTTGTTTTTTAAACCGTCTGGGAAATCTGCATCAATTTACAAACCATTTGCTTCTTGACCAGTACAATCAATGGAGAGGGGGGGGGGCAGTAAAAGATGTCACATGACCCTAAGGCGTCTGTGGGCGGATGACCCTCTGAGGGTATCAGTGAGGTGAGTTGAAGGGTACTGGGTTGGGGGTTGAGCGCATGTGAGAACCCAGGGTCTGTGCTCCTATCTCGACACCGTCTGCACTGAGGACACCCCAGTGATTTACGGTGTGCGAAGAGAGTGATGTCACAGAAACCAGGCAGACTCCAGGGCTGGCTTTAGCTCTGCCCAGCAATGAGGATGATGTCACTCAGTGTGTATGTGTGTGTGTACTGTATGTGTGTGTGTGTGTGTGTGTGTGTCTGTTGTGGGAAGAGCTAAGCTGGTGAGAGATGGGAAAAATGTATTAAGACAGGTCATGAACTTATGCTTGCACGGATCATGAAACATGCCACTAAACGTACATTATACACTAAGTGTGCTTGGGACAACAGATCAATACATGAAGGAGCCTATTCCTTTTAAGTATACCTTTACGTAACTGGGCATGCAGCCCTTCCCTTTAAATATTAATAGCAGGAGGAAAGTATTAACATAAAACAGGGAATGTTTTCTTTAGACACCTCAGGAACACATCTGGATAGCACTTTAAGGACTTGCAATACACATGTTTAAAAATCCCTGAAAGACTGCAATGAGTTTAGTTTAGTGTATACTAGAGTGAATTTAAGGGCGCCTTCCTCTCAGCGCGCCAGGCAGACAGCATGATGGGAAATGGCAGCAGGATATTTTATGTTTCCAGCATGACAGGACATCATTTCCTCCGCTGATGAAAGGAGTCGTCAGCCCACCCGGCTGGCTCAAAAATGTATTCAGCCACAAAGGTTGTGACATAAACAGTCAATGTCACCCGGCAGACCGCATTCGCTTACTGCCTGCCTGGAACACACAAAGGCATGGCAGTATGGGCAGATTTTTTTTTGTTACTGTGGTCCCATGAAACAACTCCACGGCGATCATTAGTCTGTGAGATTCTAAACCAAAAGGACCAGACGTGACCTTGATGATGAGTGAACGAAACGGCGCTATTTCTTTTTATTTGTTGTTGAGTTTACTTATTTATTTATTTGAACAAAGCGTAGTTGTTTACTTTCATGCAGCTCATGCAGCGCAGCGTTTGTGTGTTTGTGCAGCTCGACTGGCACGAGTCTTCTAAACCTCTGTGGTTCCTTAATGGACGAGCAGAGCTCCCCCCCCCCCCCCCACCTCTGAACAACAAGCCACACAGCCGCCCAATCTATCTAATGTCCTGAGGTCAATTAGGGTGGCAACTCCCTCCCTGGCACCAGTCGCACACAGAGAGGCAGCGAGTCCAGCCAGCCACCAAAGCCTGACTCACTCTCTGTCCCATGCATCCACTCGCTCGGCCCCCCTATACCAACGCTCGGGGGGCCCTGGGCCACAACAACCAACTTTAAATGAGTCCCGGGCCACCGGCCAAGAGTATAATGGGATTGCCAGAGAAAATACACTGCATCGAAGAGGAAACAGCTCATTTTTATGACAAATCATGTCTGGCGGTAATTTCGATTCACAGCTCCGAGTGAGCCGGGGGTTCAGTGATCTCATGACTGTCCCGCAGCTTGATGCATTTAAAGAGCGTGGAGGACAGCCATGATGTCATCCTGCCTTTAAAATTCCTCACGTTCAGTATACAGCTGGGACTGAAGCCATCCAATGCTGCCTCTCTGCTGCTTATTTTTCCAAAATGGTAGTTTTATATAGAATAGGACTAAAATAAACAGTGGCTGTAAATGTCAGTAGCTTTGTGTACTTGGACCCGGGTTTAGGGCATATTTGTGTGTGTGTGTGTGTGTGTGTGTGTGTGTGTGCCTGTGGCTAGTTATTCTGACTCCCAGGTGCTATCAGATCAGCAGTCTGTCACTGCCAGAGCCTCACTGATCGGCCATGTCGGCAGAGTGCCCTGTAAATTCCACACACATCAAACGCTGGGGTCGCATCACGTTTATTCAATTAGTCAGACACTGGGGTCCAGCCAAGGAGAGAGTACTGCAGACCAGACAGACAGAGAGAGAGAGAAAGAGATAAAGAAAGAGATGGACAACTCCCTCGAGACTTAAGTTGCACCTGGCTGCCTCTCCCTTCTCCCTCTCAGAGATTGTTGTCAGAGTGAGAGGGAGAAAGAGGGCGAGAGAGAGTATGCGTGCATATATTTGTGTTTTTGTATATGAGAGAGGATGTGTATGAACATGGGTGTGTGTTTGCGCGTGTGTGTGTGTTTGTGAGAGAGAGATAGGATGTGTGCGAACATGGGTGTGTGTTTACGAGTGTGTGTGTGTGTGTGTGAGAGAGAGATAGGATGTGTGCGAACATGGGTGTGTGTTTACGAGTGTGTGTGTGTGTGTGTGAGAGAGAGAGAGAGGATGTGTGCGAACGTGTGTGTGTGTGTTGGTGTTAGTGGTGACAGGCCCAGGCTGATTAGAGTCGTCGTCTGGCCTGTCAGACACCTACCCAGGAAGCCAGTCCATTCACCTGACAGCTCAGCCTCACCTCTCCAGCCCCTGATAATCACTGCTCTGTCGACACCTGCATCCCCAGCAGCACAACTCTGCCGCTCTGCATAATGGCCCACACCAGCACACATCCTCCTAGCCCACATCATGTGCACAGTGTCACTCCACCACCACAACAAACCATATGACTGGACAGAACAGCATCTAGTATTTAAATAAAGGTGAACACACACGAACACACACCCCCACCCACACACACACACACACACACACACACACACCCACACACACCCACACACACACTCATTCAACATTACACTTTAATGCCATTATGCCTTCATTGAAACCTACAGTTCCCTTTGCTTCCTCAAGTAGACTTGTTGTTTATTGTAACATCAGTTACTTCTGACTCGCCGATCTGCTCTCGCCAGAGGCACTGAGGTGCACACACAGGCTTTTTTTCCAGTCACAAGTAATAACAGTTTAGGCTCTGTAAAGAGCCTTGAGACAATGTCATTGTTTTGGTGCTATATAAATAAAGTTGACTGACCATACTGTACACACTGCCACAGATTTAGCTCAACTGGACACTTCAGTCTAACACGGCATCGCCGATACAGATGACATTAGTTTCCACTGTGAAGGGCAAAGCCTAAAAAAATAACTGTTAATGTGAACCAAGCCTATGGATCATTTGGCTTTGCAATAAAACCCAAAGCGTGCTTGATTCACATGTCTGAAGGAAATTGTGTGCGGGTGGCTGGAAGAAGGAGGATGTGGATAACAAGTCGGGAGGATGGGAGTCTGTCGGGGCAGCTTGTGTTGGGGCTGGTGTGTGTCGGAAGCAGGCGGCAGACAGTGGGCGTACAGCGTGGGCGAGATGTCTGCAGCCCGCCAGCCCGCGCCTGCCGGCCAGCGACGCAACCCAGGGAGCACGCCAGCCCTGTCCGCTATCACCATCCTAACGGCTTCACACTCTCACACCGTTTCTCCTGCCCGCCCGCGTCCCACACTTTCACACACCAGCGGGCCGGCTGGTCCGCACCGCTCACACCCAGCTCCCTCAGAGCCTGTCAGGTCATCTCCACTGCTAAGAGCTGGACGGCATGGAAAGGCTATACACACACACACACACACACACACACAAACACTTGGTAAGAGCTGAGAGGGGCTGCTCTCATGTCAAAGCAAAGTGCAAACAGAGGTCTCTCTGGTCAAATGCCATGAAACACACACACTTTTTTTGTCCTCGGTGTTCTATGGAAGTTTATATTAAGGCTTACTTAAAAGGGGATTTATCCGCTGTTTGAAACGTACACTGTGGTACTGTATGGAATGACATGCTATATATTTTCAGGGCTTTTGTACAGTGCTCAACAGTATTTGTACATGGTGAACATGGAGGAAATGAAGTGTGGGGTAGAAACACTAATTCCTTTGTATTCATGGACGGACAGGGTAACAGCAGAAACACACCATGGAAACCTAAGATGTTTTGCCAGTCCTTCACTCACTGTACATGCACTGGGAGTAAAAAAAAAAGTCTGGACGGAGTACATTTGATAACCATGGCTTTCATAGGAATGCCCTCCTATGAGAGCAGGGTTGGTGTCATTTGATCCCCCGAGAAAAGTGAAAGCGAGGGAGAGAGAGAGTGGGAGAGAAGGAGGGCAAAATAGTCAGCAAAAAGTGAGTGCAAAACAGGAAACTTGTGACATCGGAAAACCTCGATTGGACTACTCGTCGCAGCGCAACACTCTACAGTGGCGAAGTTGGAGCATGAGTCACAGGAGCAGATGTACCTGGGGGGACTGGAGCTAGAGCTGGAGCTCGCTCCCACAGGCGGTCGGGGGATTTCCAGCCTGGGCAGGCCTTTGTTCAGTGCACAGCATGAGGCGGATGGGTGGGTGGGGGTAGAGAGTGAGCGAGCGAGCGAGAGAGAGAGAGAGAGAGAGACTGCTGGACGGCTACAGCACCTTTAAATAGCACTTCATTCACACTCACACAGAGATGGAGTGAGAAGAAAAAAAATGTGGGAGTTTTTTTTTTCCTTCTTTCTTTTTCCCCTCCCTTTCTGCCACCAAATGCTCCTTTAATGGACAGGTTTGAGCAGCAAGGGGCCTTACTGAGGCTGCCCATGCCGTGGGCTGGTGTGCTGATTTGGCAATTAGCCTCTGACTCAGAGGAGACCTACAGCAGACATGGACAGACCAAAGTAGGTGCCACAGAGAATTTCAAGCCCTGACTAACAGTCCAACACAACAAAAACAACTGCAAAAATATATATTTTATATGTAAAACAACAGATGCATCTACTGAACATAATGTAAATGCTATGCTCTGTAAGACTGCCCACAGGCGTTGGCTTAAGAGCTTGTCTGTCCAGCATCCAGCAGCCTGTAAAATAGCTGCAGACCATCTACTGGATCAGGCAACGGCAGGGTCTGTGGAGACTGCTCAGAGCAGACTGAGAAGAGAAAGAGAGAGAGAGAGAGAGAGAGAGAGAGAGAGAGAAGGGGATAGATAGAGAAAGGGAGGGAAGGGGAGAGAGACACAGAGAAAAAGGGAGGGAAACACAGAGGGAGGGAGGGGAAGAGAAGCATTCTAGAGTAGAGGCTCTGTGAAACACATTAGCTGCCAATTGTCTCAGCATGCTCCTGGCCATTTTTAATGAACCACTGGAGGATGAAAAGGGGAGGCGGGAGGTTCTAGAATAATCCATATGTAAAGTAACGGAAACACAGGCCTTTTGAGTTGAGGTAAGGGTCAGAGGTAGGCTCCCCCAGGGTCCGAGCGTAACAGACAAAAAAGCCTTTGTGGGGAGTGGAAAAGGGAGGAGGAGGAGGGTTGTCGTGGGGAGGAAGGGGGGGTTGTGGAGAGAAAATAAGCTCCAGCATCTGCTGCAACCGTGATCTCTCCCTGCCAAGCCAGAGGGACCACGGCCGTTTCATGGGCTGCCTCAACCCCCCCTGACCTCTATCAACACACGCACACACACGCACACGCACACACACACACAGCCTCATTGCTGCTACTCCTCCCCACACACCCCACACCAATCATGGCGGCTGTGATTTTAGTAACAGGAGGAGAGATCGATGAGGTAATGCCAGAGGTAGTTCTGCTCCGAAGAGCCTCGGCAACAAAGGCAATTATTTTTTTTCTTTTCTCCTCCTCCCAACCCTTTCTCTTTGAAGGAAATCAGAGAAGCTGCACTTTGAAGGGAGTCGAGAAGACACACACACACACACACACACACACACACACACACACACACACACACACACACACACACACACACACACACAGCCATTCAGAGCCTTTTGTAAAACATATTATTTACTGTATGTAACAACCTCAGAGCTCTGCTGGTCATATCTGTATGTTGTTATGTAAAGTGGCCATAACTCTTCACTCTAAAGAGGGATGTGTGTGTTCACGTTAGCTGACTCAGTGAGTCACACCGTGGCCGCTGGTGTTTGTGGCCGTAAAGAGAGGACCATCCAGAAAAAATGTATGAGCACATATTTCTTATAGCCCTCTCCACTGACAGGCATATCCTCTGCTAAAAAATGAAGTGCAGAAAAAAGAAGCGTGAGGGATTTCCTCAGCATTCCTGACCATTTGAATCGTGTCTAATGTAACGCCGAGTTTACCTCTCACATAGCTGACCCAACATAACTCTTTCAACAGCCACAGGCTCCATGGCACTGCGGAATAATCTCTGTTAAAGTAAAAAACTAATGACAACAATAACTCGCAAAGCATGCTCTGAATCGTGAAATCCGCAAAGGAAACCTATGCTCCATATTGTTTACAACTGAAGGCAGGCTGGGCGATTTAACTGAAGCGAAGGAAACATTTGGGGGGTTGGGGGGGAGCAGGAAAGTAAGGGGGGGGGTGTTCAGATGATGTGAGGAGGGGGAGAATAAATGTGTCATGCAGTCCCAACAGTTTCCTGCCTGTAACAATGCTCCATGGGGCCCCTCTGTCCATCCTCTCAGTCAGTCAAGAGTTCACCACAGTCCGGTGGTCGGTGTCTGACGAACAGCAACCACTCAACCCCCCTGACCCCCCCATCCATACACACCCACCCACCCCACAGTCCAGACTCCAGGACAAAACCTGCTGTGCAGCGGCTGGAGGGCCGGCAGCACACCAGAGGAGGACGGATGGACCGGCCCACTGGGTCGGTTCCGGGCGGATGGAGGCTAACAGGAGCGCTGAGCGATGCCGTCTGCACACATGGTGGGACTCTGGGACGGTGCTGCGGATCCAAAATGCTGACAGGTCTTTTTGGAGGCTGTTCACTGGTCTGGCCATGGTCTGAGACGGTGATTAATACGCTCGGTTGGCCAGTGTCATAAAATGGGCTTTCAGTTCTGGCCCAAATGTACGTAACTGTATTAGTTTAACAGCAGCAACAAGGCTTTTCTTTTTCCATCAATCCCTTTCTTTTTCTGCTTTTGTTTTCTTCTTTCTTTCTTTCTTTAAGAATTGTCCTCACATGACACCCCCCCCAACAACCATTACCTGACTCATGTTTCAATAGGTGTGCAATTCAATCATTACCCATGAGCCCGTGTGCCAGACAACGCTTAGCAGATTCATAAATAATGTATGGATGATGTCCCTGCGCCGAGGCTAATGTTTCGTCTGCTTGATGCGGGAGCTGGCGGTGCTTTAAGGTGGTGTGGGTTATTTGTGGGCCGCATGACAAAAGCTTCCAGGATTTCATAAGCGTGAAGAATGCTTCATGCCATGCTGTATTTCAATCCTGTGTCAAATGGGAAATAACTGATAACAGGCAAACAGAGGAGAGGGCAACTGTGTTTGTGTCTGGGCATGTGTGTATCTGAATATGTGTGTGTGTGTGTGTGTGTGTGTGTGTATGTCAGTGTGTGTGTCTGAGCATGTTTATATGCGTGTGTTTGTGTGTGTGTGTCTGAGCATGTTTATATGTGTGTGTGTGTCTGAGTGTGTGTATATGTTTGTGTGTGTATGTGTGTACTGTATGTCTGAGTGTGTGTGAGTCTGAGCATGTTTATGCGTGTGTGTCTGAGTGCGTGTATGTGTGTCTGAGTGTGTGTATGTGTGTGTCTGAGCATGTGTGTTTGTGTGTATGTGGGTGTATGTGTGTCTGTCTGAGTGTGTGTGTATGTTAGTGTGTGTATAGTTGTGTGTGTGTGAGCGTGTATATGTGTCTGAGTGTGTGTGTGCTTGCACCATAGGTGTCCTACTTACTATTTGCAGCAGCCTGACGGGCCCTGGTCACCTACGACATACTTTCCTGTAAGCTCATTGCATGAAACGCCACGTTAAGTCAGAAGCACTCCGCTCAGAGCCGACCAGAGAGGGGGAAAAGCCCGTAGTGTGTGTCATTGAGGCACGAGGAGTAGAGGACACTGATAGCCGGCCATTTCAAGGCACCTGCAGGGAACAAAGCCACCTTAACCGCCCGCACTGATGTCTAACTCCCAGCGGTTCACTGCTTCCATTTGGCACGGCTCACCTGAGCAGAGAGCCACCTGCCTGGCGCAGGTGATAGCTCAGGGGGAGAGAGGAGGGCAGTCTAGCGCGGGTGATAGCACAGAAAGAGAGAGAGATGAGGGCAGCCTAGTGCAGGTGATCGCACTAGGGGAGAGAGGAGGGCATCTTTGCCCAAAGCGGCGCTGCGTGCCAGTGAAATCTCTTCCCCTTCAGGAAGCAGCGGCAGCCAGCTGTCTGTCCTGTCTCTCCTTCTGCCTGCCGCCACCTGCCCAGCCTGCTGACGGATGGGGGTGTTAACCAATGACCAGTCAGCCCTCTCCCCTCTCTGTTGAGTGTGTGTGTGTGCTTCATCTCTTTCCTGCAGAGCTCATGTTACAGACCAAGTTTGGCAATACCTCCCCCCACCTCTCTCTGTCTGTCAGGTTCCCCTTATGGCTCTTGACTCCAGTCCTATTTGTTTTCGTCCAGCAGATAGCCATCTCCTCTGGCCCTAATATCCTTCCTCTGGACCCTGAGGGGCCCAGGCGGAGGGGGGGTGACTCAGTCACACTGATCAATACTGACCCGGGATCACCGTCCACAGGAGACATGCCTGTCAGCCAGCCGCAACAAGCCCCTAACCCCCCCCCCCCAAAAAAAAAAACGACCGACCGAGACAAAGTCACCAGTTATTCACCCTAGTTACTCCAGTTAGGTCTTCAACTATTAATGACAGATTATCCACATTATTTAATACACAGATTATCTAAGTTTTTTTTATATACAAATTTTCTACATGATTTTATATGCAGGGGTGTTATGAAAGGCTTCAACTGTTTTCCTTTGTTCTTACCATCTTGTTGTTGTGCAGATTTTTACAGCCCTATCAAAGCATTGTTTTTCAGACGATTGTTCTGTGGCAATCATTAGGATTACAGAAGCTATTCCTATTCCAGACACATACGTCAAAATGAACTAGTAGAGAGACCAAGGGAGCCGGAGCTGCATTGTTCCAGAGAATAGTATGCTTATGTGTCAAGCTAGAGCATGGGTCTGTGCGCTGACAGGGCTGCAGTTTAATCAGCATTAAATCACAGCAGAGCTTCCCATTTACATCTGTTCTGCCGTTATCTGCCGCATCACACCCTTATCTCTGGGCTTTGTCTACTCTGCAATTTAAACCCATCGGTTCCGCAAAATTAAACCCATTATCTAAATGCAACGCGGAGGTCATTACCCACAGGCACATCGCAGCTTTGACCCTGGGCGTACGCACACCAATGGAGGGAAGCACACCCGCGCACCAAAAAAAACAACGCTCAGCCCGGGTTCAGCTGAGTTGAGCGAGGAAGTCTTCAGCCGTTCACGGAGGGGCCAACCTGGTGTTTGAGCGGAACAAAGAAAAGGGGGGAGTTGTTGAGAGAGGTGCTGTGTTAATGACATCAAGTGAGGAGCAACTTGGAAAAAGAAGACAAGACGGATGTCAATGTCCTTTTGAGTTGTATTCATTTATTAGAAACCTTTTTGAAAAAAAAAATAAAATAAAATAAATAAAATAAGGAAATGAGAATTTATTTAAGCTTTTGATCAGTCTGCTGCAGTGAGAAACAGAGAATTGCCTTCAATGTTACCTACCCACACAGTAGGGAATACTCGATAAACGCCTGTGTGGTTTTTGTCCCCCCCAAAACTATTAAAACAGCCATAATTTCCCAATTTCATCATGTTGGTGTTTTTCTAAATTAAATTCTGGTCTTTAGGGTGCGTGTAATGAAATTCGATGGGGAGGCGGCAGAATTCATTTCAAAGCCATTCCACTCGAATCCAAAGTGTGCTTTGAGAGGAACGACACCCCTCAAAATTATGCACGGCTGTAACCCGCTCTCTCAAGCAAAATATCCCCAATGAATGGCATTACCAGTTGGGCTCTGAGATTGGCCTTTTATGGCCCATGGAGAATCTCTAATATAAGCGAATGTGGGGACGAGCCCACCGTCCCCCGTCCCCCGTCCCCCCCCCCCCCCACACCCCACACACACACACACTTCCTGTGGAAGCTGTGGAGGTATAAGGCGGAACATTTCCCATTAGAACTCACCTGCTAGGAACACCACACTAAAGCCCCCGTGTCTTTTTTGATTATTATCGTGATGTTTTTTCTAAAATAAATAGCTCTGACTGACTTGGGGAGAAACGATCCAGGAGGAGTCTCTCTTAGCTGTGGCAGACACAAGTGCAGGTACTGGAGTGGGGCGGTAGTGGTATTACAGGCGGTGGTGGTATTACAGGCTGACCAACTGCAAGTCTAAGATAGGACCACTGAGGGCAACTGGGAACGAATGGGGGGAGTGAGCACACAAGAGGGAGAGAGAGAGAGAGAGAAACAGAGAGAGTGGGAGAGAGGAAGTGAAGGAGTGCATCATTTGTTCTTGCTCAGTGTCCTCTGCTTCTCCGCGTGCTCCACGATCTTCTCCTCCACGTAGAGGCCTTTGCGCCGACGCACAGCATTCATGTACTTCAGTGCCTGGTTGGCCGAGTCGGCCTTCTCGCCGAAGTGCAGGTACTCCTCCTCCGTGGTGGGGACCCAGAACGGGTCGCTGCCGATCACCTGCAGTCACAGAAAACACAAACACGTGTCAATGCTTTGGGGAGTATACATAATTGTAAGGGCAACTGAGGTGACATTACATTTAATTGAAATTAAAAACTGTTTGTTATACAGTCTGCTTGATACACAGTCAATAACAAATTGAGATGAGACAGCAAGGGTAACATTGATACATTGATAACACTGCATTGGAAGTCACCGACTTCCTCTCTCTCTCTCTCCACTGCCTGACTCTATCACTTTTCCTCTCTTTCTCAGTCTCTCTCTCTATCTGTCTGGTGTCATGACAATGGGAAACCTATAGTGGAGTGCTGCTGAGGGCTGCCCCTAGCCCCCGCCGGGCCACAGACAGCTCATTATGTAAAGCCGCACGACTGTGCGCTCCACTGAAAGAAAGAGAGCGAGAGAGTGGGAGAGAGTGAGAAACAGAGAGATAGAGAGAGGGATAAAGAGAGAGAGAGAGAGAGAGGCTGCTGCTGGGCGATGAGGCAATGCCTCTCGCTGAAGGGGCTGACGGAGGCGTGCGGGGGTGGAGGTGGCACACAGCTCTCCCTGCGCCATGCCATGACCTCACAATTAGACAACAGCCAGGGAGCACAATTACAGTACCAGACCCGATTACCCCCCCCCCCATCCACCGCATCCAACCCCCCCCCCCCCCCCCCCCCCCCCCCCCCCCCACCCCAGAGCCCGTAACCAGCACCACCACCTGGTCCTCACCACTGCTTTCCCCAGGACAGATGGCAGGGATAACAACAGCCATGGATTTTCCAACTATAGTAGAAAAATATAGGGGTTGGGTGGGGTGGGGGGGAGGCGTCCACCGCAAGCACAATCAACAGAGGGGCACCGCTTTTTGAGGAGCATGTCACAATGCATCTGGAGATCTTTGGGAGGATAGTGTGGTGGTGGAGGGGGGGTAAAGAGGAGCCTTACAATTCCAACCGCACCTCGTATTGAATGTACATGCTTTTTAAGCGGTGGGTGGAGGGCATGGGGGGGGGTGCTTGATGGTTGTCAAGCGCTGGCCTTTGATTAAATCTCCTCTCTCTGGGCGCTGGGAGTTTCTCCTCGCACGGCTGGCTTGGGTTTCGCTCCCCTTTCAGAGGCTTTTGTCCCCCTCGGCTCGGCCTAGCGCGGACTCCTGTGAGGCATGGAGCGCGGTGCGGTGACGAGGCACTTTTCATTCACTCTGAATGCATAGCCGTTTCCCTAGCCACTCCTCAACCTCCTCCCCCCCCCCCCCCCCTCACACACATAATCCTCAAGGGAGAGGATGGACACAAAACACACACATGTGCACGCGTACTCTCTCTCACACACATGCGCACGCGCACACACACACGCACACACACACACACGCACACACACACACACACACACACACACACACACACACACACACACACACACACACACACACACACATCCACTTCAGTCATATCCCCTCTCTCTGGCCAACAATCAAACAATAGCCTCTGCTCCTGGAGGTCGTCGCTGTCCAAGCATGTTACATCATGCAAACATGCTCCATAAAGCAACGGCAGCACAAGCACAAACACAACTCCCTGAGACAAAGGGGGAGCACTGTCACTGTCACGCTCACGCTCTCGTTCGTGCATCGAGCAGCCGGCCGGACAGTCCTGGACTCAAGTTAAGCCCCAACTCCACTCGATTCAGCGGTGTCCTAATTGCCGCACCTCTGTGGCTCTCGAATGGCCAATGATTACCATAATGGTTGGACAAAGGAGGGGGGATGGGAGTAAAAATGTGGGACAGAATTGTTTAATGAGCGAGGCGAGGAGGTGTGTGTGTGTGTTGGGTGTGTGTGTGTGTGTTGGGTCAGACCTAATGCTGACTGACAGGAGGCCGCATGTCAAATGTAAGCAGTGTCCCCATGGTCACGGCTTCATGTTGCATGGCAGAAGCCTCGGACGTAAGTGAGCCACAACAGGGCAGCACTTGTGCACGCGTACTCACACACACACACACACACTCATGCACACAACACACACAGACACACACACACACAAACCCATATCCACATACAGGCACCAGCTGGCCTACACACACACACACACACACACACACACACACACACACACACACACACGCACACATGTATTCATCAACACATGGCCCATAGACATACACACACACACTAACACCAAACCGCTTATTAACAACGCCTTTGTGTCCTGTGCCCAATTACGCTAAGCTGCCCTGGAACACTGACCACTTCAGCCCAGTCCATGGCTTGGTTATGATTAGGCCCGGGCCCCCAAGAGCAAAAGTGTGAGTGTGAGCATGAGTGTGTGTGTGTGTGTGTTTGCATGTGCATGTGTCAAAATGGAAGCCAGACGTGTCACGGATAGGTTGGGGCCAGGTCTAATCGCCCCACAGCTAATGAGCACACGGCACACTCCGCAGCTAGCCGGGGCCGACGCATGGTTGGCCTCCTGCTCTCCTCCCAGCATGCGCACCCAGCCAGCCAGCACAGCCTTAGCAACTGTTAACCCAGCCAGCCAGCACAGCCTTAGCAACTGTTAACACAGCCAGCCAGCACAGCCTTAGCAACTGGTTAGCAGAGCCAGCCAGCACAGCCTTAGCAACTGTTAACACAGCCAGCCAGCACAGCCTTAGCAACTGTTAGCAGAGCCAGCCAGCACAGCCTTAGCAACTGTTAGCAGAGCTAGCCAGCACAGCCTTAGCAACTGTTAGCAGAGCCAGCCAGCACAGCATTAGCAACTGTTAGCAGAGCAGGCCAGCACAGCCTTAGCAACTGTTAACACAGCCAGCCAGCACAGCCTTAGCAACTGTTAGCAGAGCTAGCCAGCACAGCCAGCACAGCCTTAGCAACTGTTAGCAGAGCCAGCCAGCACAGCCTTAACACTGTCAGCAGAGCTGCGCTAACAGACAGACAGTCAGGGACACACTGAGAGAGGCACTCAGACAGAGGGCATGACAGACCACAAGCTGACATGCTGTACACCGGAGAGAAGGCACACAAAGAGGCTCTGATGTTGACTGTGTCTCGGGTTGGGTGTGTGGGGAAGGGATATATATTCCCCACATTCAGGAAAAAAAAACACAGGAAACAGGGGGACTCACGAGAACTGTGACAAGAACATGGCTGAGACAGGCACCGGAATCTGTGTGAAAACATAAAGGAGGGGGGGAAGGGGTGAAGAACTGCAGTAGACAGCGCCAGGGAAATGCAGCATTACTCAAGTCAGGTACACAAGACAGGACAGGCTGGGCTGAAGTGGTACGGTGGGTCGAGGCATGTGAGGGGGGGGGGGGGGGGGGGGGTGGGCAAGAAAAATGAATCATCACACATCTCCGAGACGCACTCCGCCTCAGCCCTCGGCGCACTTCATAAAATATAAATGGACGAGACTATTGGCCTGCTGTCTAATTGCTGTTTTTATTGCTACTGGCACCTCGTCACTTTTTCAAGATCTCAACGATGAGAGCGAGAGGGAAGTGGTGGTGGAGGTGGTGGGGGGTGTGCGGAGGAAGGGCGGCTGAAATCAGGGCATGTCGGGGGGGGGGGGGGGCAGTTGAGTCGAGCCGGGAGTTATAATCCTCCAGCTCATCATAACTCTGTTGTTTTTTTCCCCCCAGCTCTGACACATGTCAGCCAGGCTGAACACTATCCACCTAATGGCTTGAGCAGGAGGCCGCGGGTGGCCCCAGCCAACCTTGAATCGATAATTTAACGTATACCCACAATTCTCAACAGATGTTCCAACTAAGCATCTTTGGAGGAGAGTGGGAGCTTTTCTTCATTGTTAAACAGCGGAGAGAAAAACACATCCGTTGGTATTAAATATTCAAACCAGCCAGTCACATTTTGGGAGGGGCAGGACCATGAGACTGCCAGTTTAACGCACGTGGTGCCCATCCGATGATTAGTTTAACGAGTTGATGGCAAACTAAGATTGACTCAAACCTGTTGAACCCTCTCCGGAGGCAGAAATGATGTCCAGATGTGGCTCCCAAGCCTCAGTAAAAATAGATAGCTTGGGCTGCTAATAAAGAGCTCTGTTTTGCAGAGACCTAAGGCCCACCTGGATCCACTTTGGCGTGTTGTTGTTGAACATATCTGCTAGTGTGGAAGGGAGCGGGCGAGCGGAGCGAGCGGGCGGGCGAGCGAGCGAGCAGGAGTGCCCTAGAGAGCTGTCCGCCGCAGACAGTGAGCCGTGCTGGATGGCCTTAGAGCAGGCAGAGGAGAAGGAGAAGCGCTTGGAGGAGAGAGAGAGAGAGAGAGAGAGAGAGAGAGAGAGAGAGAGAGAGGAGGGGTGGGGGGCCATTAAAAAAGGAGAGGGAGCTGGAGGAGCTGACACTAGCAGTTTCCTAACGTGAGGGGAGGAGGGGTTAATGCATAACCTCCTTGGGACACAGACGCACACCGCACACACACACACACACACACACACACACACGACACATACAAACACACACACACACACACACACACACACACACACAAATACAGGTCTCAGCTCGCAGTGTCTCACGTCAAAAGTCAGAAGAATTTCACATAAGGAGCCCTTTCTTCACCGCACAAAGGCCACATTTAAAGGATTCCAAAACTTGGCCGGGCTTCGAAATAGCCCGGGTAAGGTTTGAATTAGATGCGCAATTCAATTACCTTTCCCCGAGCAAGGCAAACATGTCCTGGAAGTGCCAAGGCGAACAATTCAATCAAATCATGTGTGTGTGTCGGCACAGTTGCGTGGCGGATCAAACACGCCCCGGCTGAAGTGCACCGGGGGGAGGCACACTCCCCTCCCTGAAGGACATTTACACCACCCACCTCACCCGCAAGGCGACCAAATTGAGAGTGATG
>NC_055970.1:18079769-18091702 GCF_018492685.1 Alosa sapidissima | reverse complement strand
GCCGGGCTTCGAAATAGCCCGGGTAAGGTTTGAATTAGATGCGCAATTCAATTACCTTTCCCCGAGCAAGGCAAACATGTCCTGGAAGTGCCAAGGCGAACAATTCAATTCAAATCATGTGTGTGTGTCGGCACAGTTGCGTGGCGGATCAAACACGCCCCGGCTGAAGTGCACCGGGGGGAGGCACATGCGCAGACCGACGCTAATTACGACCCGAAGCCCACAGGCGGCCGACACACTGGGGAGAGAAGCGGCGGTGAGGGGTTCGGGGTCTGAGTGCGGCGACGTGACTACAGCCAGTGGAGGTCAACGGGGGGTGGGGGTGGAGGAGGGGAGACCAGGGCGGAGATGGCGGATGACTCAGCCCAGACGGCTGAGCGAGACAGATTCGCCACGCAGAACAGGATGGCCGAGGGCGAAGTCGGCTTATTTATGAGGAGAAAAAAAAATATCATAACACACGCACTGTACATAATATGCAACATCATTCACTGTGGCTTTCGGGGAAAGGACAACAAATCAACAACAACAACATCAATGTTGTTGAGCAGTCGAATGGCAGACAGGATAAGGTTTTCAGGACTCAGCGCAGTGCTTCATCAGTCACTCTCTTCCAGACAGTTGTGTAGTCGAGGAGCTATCTGAATGCATGCTTCATGGTGATAAACAGACAAACGTCATCTCCGATTTGACTCTAGCAGAGACAGATCCGCTCCACAGGCTGGCACTCCATCTCTGCTGCGATCGCTGACTAACTGGGAGTCCAACCGCGGAAATATGCAGATAACGGCCGCAAACATTCACAAGCAGAACGAGATGCAGATACAGTTCACCCCACGCAACTCAATTATACTGGGCTTATTTAAAGTGCTAAAGGTGCTTAAATGGGGCGTCTGCTGAGAGGCTGACTTCAGTGACGGTGGCACCTTGTTCAAGGTCACATGTCCGTGTTGGTGGTGGCACTTCAGCATTATTCTACAGTGGAAGTCAATCCCAAAAGGAGGATCATTTTCCCCCTTGAAATGCAATAAATTAAGATGCTCATGTGAGCCCAGCTTGGATTGTCAAAAACAGCCACATTTCCACTTAATCAGTGTGTGTGTGTGTGTGTGTGTTTGTTCATCAGTTTGCCAAGTTCACATCTGTCCGCTCCACGGACAGCCAAACAGACTGACCAGAGCGGTTGGCTCTGATCTCACTTGCAAAAAAAAAAGGGTCTCTTGTTCACCGAAGCGTGCTTTGAGAGTGACCAAAGGATGTAGTCGTGCTCCCCGCCCCTACCGAGGCTTAACCTCAAACAACCTTGCCTAACGTGCCACACCCACCCAAGCAAACAGAGCAAAAGAAACGAGCAGACAGGCACGCAGGCAGGCTAATCACACCATTACGAGAGGCGGCTCCTGGTGGCTGTCCGGCGCGGTGGCAGCAGACAAGAGTGACCCGTCGGGCCGAGCGAAAGAGATACAGACGACGCAGGGCACTAGCGAGCGAGCAAGCGCCATATGGCGTGGAAGGCGGCCAAGGCCTCGGAGTGCCCGCGCTTTCCGTGCCAGGCGCAGGTACAAAGCCACTGGCACATGTGGTGTCTCGCGCCTTTGATCCCTCCCGCCTCGCCCTGGGAGGACGAGGAGAAGAAAGGTGGGGGGTGGGTGCTCTAATAACTGCCAAGCGCCAGAGCAGAGCAGCGGCCCCTGTGCCCGTGCCCGGCCCAGCCTGCCCGGCCGGCGGTGAGTGGCACTGGCCAGGCGATTGCCCAGCTGGACACGCTGACCTCTAGTCATGTTTAATTCACAAAGCGCTCAGCACGGGGTTGGGGTGGGGGAGGAGCAGAGCTCACGCACTAAGCATGGGGCTTGTGCGTGTGCGTGTGCGTGTGTGTGTGTGTGTGTGTGTGTGTGTGTGTGTGTGTCTGCATCCCTCTGCTTAAGGCCAGTGTTTACACAGACCAGCCAGCTCAGTGGCAGCAGTCTCGCTCCCCAGGGGCATCTGGCGTCTCTCTCTCTCTCTCTCACTCTCTCACTCTCTTTCTCTCTCTCTCACTTCGCACCCTCTCTCTTTCTCCCTTCTCTCTCTGTCTCCCCCTCTAATTCTCTTGCCTTGATCTGAGACTTGCCACATTGATTCTGACACTAAACTCACTGCACAAGCGTGGTAGATTATGAATGGAATATATAAACGCTGCATTTGGTCCGGGATCAGTGCTGACTCGTCAGAGAGACAAAGGTCATCATTTCACATTAAACACGACAAGGCGGATCATTCTCAAAGTGTAAACTAATTGAACAGAAAAAAAAAATATATATATTTATTTTTTTATTTATTCTCCAACAAGGCTTCAGCAATAAGCCGTACTAAGAGTAAAAGGTCAACGCCTTCAGGGTGATGTAAAGATCTGACCTCTCCCCCTTAATCAAACGTCCAGGAGATTTATTACATTTTATCCATCTAGTGGCACAGAAAGGCTTACTCACATCAAATCTCTCATCTAATTGACCTAAATTGCACTTAACATGGATTATAGTCTACGCCAGTGGTCCCCAAACTTTTTCTTCCGAGGGCCAGCTCACTATGCCTGGCTCCAAGAGAGGGCCAGAGACTCAGTAGTAGTTCTATATCAGTAACCATAAATAGCTTAGTGCTGTGAACAACAGCAGTCTACCTTAGTTGAATATTCTATTACATTTAATCATAGGCTATTGCAATTTAATACCATTGTTAGCTGTGTTTATATTGTCATCATGCCATATCAGTGTAAAATTAAATAATACTAATAAAAAAACATTTGGATTCCCAAAAGTATTAGAGGGAGTCCCAAAAGTATATTTTATTAAAAATGTGTGAACTCTGAATTCTGTGTCTTTGCATACACAGCTCAAGTTGTGAATATCCTACAAATAATTTAAAGTTCTCAAACTATGAGAATTTTATAAAGTGCTGAAGTGGTCTGAAATGACCACCATTCTAACTTTCAGTCACCTGATGAGAACTTTGTGAACTCTTTGTATGAACATTTGAACGAGTGAATAAAAAATAGAAATAATTATCCCAGAAAGTCCCAGAAATATGACTTGAATAGAAGTTAGTTAGTTATTAACAATTAATTGATAAACTTTTAAAATACTTTGAGCACTGATGCAGTCAGCATAGGCCTCTCACATTGTTTGCAGGTAGCCTACATTTCATTCCGTTTTCGATGGCAAACGCAAAACAGCGCCAAAACAACCACCGGTGGACAATAAGAGTATTACATGTGTACTGTTTGACTCGCCATAGAGAATAAATGGGGAAATTGCGGAGGTTTTAGTATGACGATGTTGTACTTCCGTGCGGGCCGGATGCTATATACTACGGACATGTCTTGGGGGGCCACCCAAAATGAGGTAGTTTGGGGACCACTGGTCTACGCTGTCATCAGGAGCATGGCCTCTATGTCCAATACTTGCCAGACCGAATCAATGAGCCACATGCTGGGTATTTTCATACATTTGTAACACTTTTCTGTGCCGTGGGTTTAAAGACAGCTTTCACATTCTATAATGTTGACACTGTGGTATTCAAGTGTAATGTAATGTCTTCAATAGTCTATTAAAATCAGTGTTAATGTTACTCTAAAAAGGTGAGCAAAACCATAATAAATATATAAAACGTCTTAACGCTTTCAAACAGGAAATCATACTGACATGACATGTATATTGTTGAATGTATGTACCTATTATAACACCTCCGGTATTGTTATACTGAATGAGAGGGGAAGGCAGCTTGTGTACAGGTTCACTATACTAATATTTATTGAATGTTACATACGTGCAATATACTTATCTGGATCTTATTTACTACTCAAAGGATTAATTACTAATCATCAAGGAGCAAAGTTTGAGGAGTTGTGGTTGTTAAATGATGCAAGCATGTGTCACCATTTACATGCACTATTGGGATAGAAAACAAAGGCGTTGAGTGAGCGGAGTGCTTGTGCCTCCTGGGTGTTTCTGACATCCCAAATTGGAAATTGGGATAAGACAGACATGGTGCAGCAAACTTGAATTACTTGCAAAATTAGTGGCAATTACATGAAAACAGTTGTGCTTCAACAACTTGAACTATGTGAATCTATGCTGTCTATGATGAGAACATAGAATACCAACTGCATGTAAAATGTAGTCTACATATTAAAGCAAAAATGGCCGCCAGACATAGTATATATACTTCTTTGATCCCTTGAGGGAAATTTGGTCTCTGCATTTAACCCAATCCGTGAATTAGTGAAACACACACAGCACACAGTGAACACACAGTGAAGTGAAGCACACACTAATCCCGGCGCAGTGAGCTGCCTGCAACCACAGCGGCGCTCGGGGAGCAGTGAGGGGTTAGGTGCCTTGCTCAAGGGCACTTCAGCCGTGGCCCACTGGTCGGGGCTCGAACCGGCAACCCTCCGGTTACAAGTCCAGAGTGCTGACCAGTGGGCCACGGCTGCCCCACACATTATGACAGCTTGGAATCAATGGCGTTCAAGTTAAAGACAGCTGCCTTTCCCCACAACAGAACCTCATTCTCCTCCACAGTGAAGTCAATAGCCCATCAGCCAAGAGTCACCTGCTCTCGTGATTCCGTTCCGCCAACCTGCACACACCTATTTGGTGTGCGGGGAGCCAGATCGATGTCCTGCGCTCCACGAGCTGCCTGGACCTGTCAGGCTATACGAGGGAAAGGAGATGACACTGTATATGGCCAGTCTAGACCACCTCTAGATACCCACATCTGCTCTGCACCCACTAACCTGGTGCCTCCCTCTGTCCAGAGAGAATGAGAGGGATGGAGAGAGAGAGAGAGAGAGAGAGAGAGAGAGAGAGAGAGAGAGAGAGAGAGAGAGGGATAGAGAGAGAGAGAAAATAATAGGGACTCACAGCGACCTGAGTTCAATGACAGATAAGTTGAAAAGTGTGAAGAAAGACAAGAGGAAGATGACAACACAAAAAGACAAGTGCTAGACAGAATAAGTGGTCAGACATGAGTGGCTGTCTGTGTGTGTGTATGTGTGTGTCTGTGTGTGTGTGTGTGTGTGTGTGTGTGTGTGTGTGTGTGTGTGTGGCTCAGGCTCTTGGTCACTCACCTCCCAGTGGCTGAACATGAGCTGGGGGCTGGCCAGGCCGCTGGTGCGCTTGCGGATCTCGTCGGCGAAGCCGAAGCTCTCGGCCACAGGCAGCACAGCGTTAATGATGAAGACCTCGGTCCCCTCCTTCATCTCCTCGCTGAGAACGCGACCCTCGCGCTTGGACAGCACGCCATAGACACGGCCTGATTGGGGGGGGGGGGGGTGTACAGAGGGCAGAGGTGTAGGGGTTCAGTCAGTCTGAGCCGGGTGTCGACAGGCCTTTCCAATTCCCCAAGTTAAAAATAGAGCCTGACGCACTGGGGGAGCTGAGAATATGAGGAAGTGTCGAAGGAAGCAGGGCCTAACGCATGTCAAACATTTTGCCCGCCTTAACAAAGAGGCGAGGGGGGACGAGCGCTGCGTGTTGACACACAGAGATAAAGGTGGCCGCCTCCGACCTCTCTGTCTGGACGCTGACCCTCCTTCCCCTTGGAGGCGAAGGCGAGCTGTCTGCAGCTGCAGATGGAGTTTGGCTCTTTATCATCATGTTAGTGGCCTCTTGACAAGACCTTTGATGTTTTTTGCTCAAAAAAAGCAATCTGAGGAACATTAAGAGAACATTACGAATCCAACAGTCCTTTTCTTCAAAGATATTACCGATAACTGATTATCTGGATCTGCCAAGGACTATACAAATGAAGACCGCTATCCATTAACATGATAACTTTCCTATTGGTTTTAATGATGCACCTAAGCTCATTACGATGTGCCTAAAGCACTCAGGCATAAAAGGTCAAATATCACTGCCAATAGCAAAAAAGATGAAATTGAATAAACATTAAAAAATAATGACGCAGTCAGTAATTTGTGCCACTGCTAAATTATTCATCTGCTCCTACTCCTGTCAGTCCACTCCATTTTCTCAGAGGTTATCTGCTCTCAATGGGCAGGATTCCTTTTCCCCTCCACGCATACACAATGCGTATCACTTCTATGTTCTTAGCAAACAATAGGCCTTTTGTTTCAGTTGTCTGCCGTATGACATCACCCGCCGCAAAGCATGACAGGACCGCAGCAGCTTCCAATTAGGAACTGGACAGAACCATTTCCTGTCAGAGCGGAAACCTCACTCTGCACTGGGTGAGTAAGTTCGTAAGACCCTCACCCCCCAAACACACACACACACACAGACACACACACACACACACACACACACACACACACACACACACACACCAGCTCTCCCATCAATGGCACATTACTGAAATCTGCGGCTGAATGCTGACCTTTGATGCGTTTCAGTCGCTGCAGTAATTTAAGTTGAGTTGAGTTAAGTTAGTTAGTCGACTTACCCAGGACTTCGGCGGTGGCCATGATGTCGCAGGTGTACATGGCGGCCATGAGGCGCTGGGGCTTGGCCTGGAAAGCGTAGCGGCAGGCTTCCTTCACGGCGGCGATGAGCTGGCCCGAGACCGGCCCGTAGCAGTCCATCGAAGACGATGCGTCTGGCCGCCGTCTGCTGCTGTGGCCGCCTGACGAAGAGGCATCTGGCTCGGGTGCCCCCTGCCTGCCAACTGAGTCATTGGCAGGGGGCACGGACTGCAGAGAGTCCACTTCCCCCTCCATCTCATCAACAGAGTCCAGTCGAGAGGGCAGTACGGCCGCCTTCATGTCCCATCTCTCCACTGCGAAGCAAACACCCATCAGTGGCTCCTCGCACATGGGCCCCGACAGAGTGGCCAACTGGAAGCCGCTAACGATGCTGTTGTCATGGTCACGGAGTGCCGCAGGGGCCTGGGTCCGGTCCCTGTCCAGATACTGCCATACAGAAGGCCGCTGGTAGCCCTCCACGCTGTTCAGCAGGATGTTGGGGCCATAGCGACGGGGGCCGAAGGACCAGATGCGGTCGACGGCGTCCCGCCACTTATGTCCCTTCAAGTGGCTCTCAAGCGTCTCCTTGAAGTCCTGGATGGACTCCAAGGTTTTCTGGTTGATCTCCAGGGCCTTGCCTTCCTTCACAGCAAGGCTGAACTGCTCCATTGTTCGGATGAGCTCACCGTTCTCCTCGAGCAGTCGAGTGACTTCCTCAGGAAGTGGTATTGCCCGCACCCCAATCGTGGCCATTTTGTTGGAGGTGGTGAGCGTGACCAGGCCAGTGGGATCCACCTGGACCCCATCGGGGTTCTTGGCCTGCTCCTCTTTCACCTGGTGGATGGCCACCTTGTGCTGCCTGCCCATCTCCTCATTCACCATGTCTACTTTGGGTGGTCGGATCACCGTCTCACGGAACGGGATGATGGGCTTGGAGGCACTTATCTCGATCTTGGCAAACCTGACGGGACAAACGAGAGCATACTGAAATAAATATAAATGAAAAACAAACGAGTTCTCCAAGGCACACACAGAGATGAGACGACACAGTACACACCCAAAATCCAACTCCATATGGCCATGTTTACAGAGCAAAATTGCACAACGATCGGAATTCACTTTTTGAGTGAGCTCAAACTTTATACGTCATGTGTTGAATGCCAAGTACGTACTCTTGGATGAAGGAATGGTAAAATGGTAAAAAAGGTTTATATGATTCAAAGATATGCAACCACATGCAGTATAGCTTTTTCACCGTAAACATGTAAAATCCAGCCAAAGACAACTGGAAATGGTTCTGGAATTCACCTCCTCATTTGCAAAGGAATAAAATGACCTTGATTGAAAGCTGTTGTTCATCACTGAATGGATGTTAGCCAAGAGTAATGTTTGGACTCTGTATTGACTGTTACTGAAGTTACTGTGTGCTTTTCTAACTTGTAAAGCATGACAATTTTTTATTTATTTTTTTATCTCTGACTACGTGCAGTGACCTGAAGTCTGAAGCACAGCGAGGCATGCAGAATTGGGCTACATGATGACACTGGCGTTACCTGGCCGTTGCTAATGAGCTAATCACAGCTGACCGGGTGATTCTCTTAAATAGAGCAGACGGTGGAAATGTTTGCCAGTCCCTTTGCAGACAACACGAGTGAGGCTTTTCCTAATCTATTTAGCTCTAGACAGTCATAAAACAGGTTGGAGAGCAGATAATCCTTTCGCGAATGTTTACTTAAGAGACTTCGTAGGAATAGGAACAGGCCTCTGCTGTCTTGTTTCTGCTACTGCATACATTCTCACTGCATTATCCTTTCACACAACTCCACAACAAACACAACTCCACAACAAACACACCTCCTGCTCTATATATGCTCTGGGACACACTGCAGCAAGAGAGGCTTCAAAAATTAATCAAGCATTTGTCAAAACCCACTCTAGTGAAGATACACTTAAAACAGAATGGATGAGAAAAAAAAACCCACACATAGCACATTTTTTAACCTCCAAATTCGTATCAATTTATGTTTGAGTGCCTGTGTCGGCTCCCAAATATAAAACAGCTAATGGCTCTGTGGCAGTGTGAGGTGCTGCTCATTAAGACCAGTGATGTAGGGGTTCTGTGTCAGCCCGGTTTCATCTACCACATAAATGGGCAAACCTCCTGGAAAACATGACTGCGGGCTAATTAACAGAGTATATATTTATACAGAAGATAAATATAAATATACACACGTTTTTCCCTCTTATTCAGAGTGAAAGACTACATTTACAGCAGCTGTGGAGATCGGGTGTGATTAAAATACTCAGACACAACTACCACTGGTCAATACTTTGTCCAGCTTATCAATGGCGTGACGGGCCAACGGAAATGATGATAACGAGCGTGAAACAAAGAGAATTAATCCCCTCAACAAAATGTTTCCTGAAACCACAACAATAATTACATGGACAGGCTTAACTCACTCTGGTTGCACTTGTTGGGATTGGGAGGGGTGTGTGTGTGTGTGTGTGTGTGTGTGTGGGGGGGGGGGGTTAGGTTGGGTCACATGATCTGTCAGTTGACCCATTTCTTCCCCAGCAGCCTGTTGACTGTGATGTCATCATCCTGTGACTCAGGAGGGAGGTGGACAGAGAGGGAGGGGCTGTTGACCTCTTTCTGGGCCCTGATTGTGCATGGCCACGAGCCAGTCTACCGCGTCACGGGGAGCCGTCGTGTATCAGCACACATGACCTCACAGCAACGCCGCGACGCGGCCAGTGATATTTTTAAATCCCTCTCGTTGCCTCGCGTGCTTAGCGCCGCTAACGGCCTGACCCCTGGCTTTTCAGGTCAGGCGCGATGACCCGGTCCTAACCCTCCACCTGCCAGCTGAGAAGGCAGTCGAGGAGGCTGTCTAGTCAACTCTCCCGAGTCTCCCATGTAATGCTTCGGCCAATCGCAAGCCCTGCCTGCTCACTGCAGGCCACACAGAAGAGCCTTTCAGCGTCATGTTTGGCTGACCAGGCCTTTCACATCTCAACTAACCAATGGGCCGCTACTTCAGGGCAACCATGTCTTTTGCCAACTACATATACAGTAGGTCAAATGTCTTGTATGTTTTCATATGACTTTTTCTTGCACAAGGAAAAAAGGATATCGGAACTCCCCCTATTTCCACCGGTCCCGTATTTCCACCGTCTTGCGTGTATGTGTCACTTAATATCCATTTCTATACAAACCAAGACAGCGGACTCCTAAAGAAACGCAACCACCCACAACATAGGTGTATCTAAATTAGCTATGTACCAAAAATGACATTTTACCGTGACTCGAAGAGCTGTAAACAGTGTTGTAAGGCTGCGTGTACACAACCGCTTGGAGCTCCAGTGGAATTTGAATTTCATGACGAGAATTCTCGGTCTAACCGTTCATGTGCCGTTGAAACGGTGTAAATAGGTGACCCATCAGGCCAGCACTATAACTCCGAGCGTGGTAAACAAAATCGGATATTTCAGGCAGTAAATGCTCCCGTTAAGAACCAAACCAGATTTTGTTCAAATCTACACACCTATGGCTACTGAAAAATATAAGGTTTATTTAGTAAATGTTATTTTGAAGTGTTCTAAAACATCGTTGTTTTAGAATTTCTGAACAAAAGTGGTGATAATTGGGGGTGTTACGACAGACATCTAGAGCTTTAAGTGTCACGCTTTGGGCTTTCAACTGTTTCCTTTTCGGGGTGCTTTGCTCAATGGGGGTGCAGAGCAGAGCAGTGCAGAGCGGAGGGAAAATCAATGGCTAACACCGTGTAGTTCATTCCCTTGCCTCGTCACTGTAACAACTCACACAGGGGGGTTGTCTTGCCACCACGAGGGGAGGGCAGGTTAGAGCTACAAGAACGTGGTAATTGCCAGAAGGGAACAGACCTTTTGGAGTTGATGGGCTGATATGTCAATTCTGTGTGCTTCGGCGTCAAAGCGAAGCGGCTAACCCTGGACGACTCCGCGTCTGGGGCTTAACAATAACACTGTCTGCAATTAAAGCACCATGAAAGCCCTGGTGGAGACACCGCTGTCGATCAATAGCACCCGGTGAAAAGAGAAGGAGAGAGCAGGAAGGAGCACGAAAGTGCTCTCAGCATTATCCGTGTTAATGTCACCAAGGCACCCAATCAGACCCTCATTCCGCACAGAGCTTTGTATAAAAATAAGAGCTTGTTTCAGTGATGGGCCCGTTGCTTGTGCTACAACAACGACTGACAGACTTGAGTGGAGCATCCCGACATAAAAATGGCTCTTTTGACTTCTGTAGGAGAGCATGGTGGTTATAGTCTGAAAGTTGCGTGCCGAACATGGGAACAGATGTTTTGAGCAACAGCTGGACACGGTCACTATCTGCTGTGGTTGCCCTTCTGTGGTCTGCTTGTTTTGCTTCTCCTCTGTACAGTTAGAGCAGTGTTTCCCAAAGTGTGGTCCGTGGACCACTGGTGGTCCGCGAGCAGACGTGGTAAAATATAATGTAGATGAGTTTTTTGCAATATTGAATCAACTTGTATGTAAATCCAAACAGGTCTGCAATACTGCCTATGTAAGCTACGCCAGTTTAAATTATATGAATCCTCTGACACAATAAGCAAGCTGCAAAGACAATAAGCAAGGTGGTTCAGTGAGTAGGCCTACTGTGTAATATACTCTTGAAGTAGGTCTACTGTTTTTTGTGTGTTTGTTTGTTTTTAGATAGGTGGTCTGTGAAGTTTTTTTATTGGTTAAGTGGTCGAACCCAGGCCCGATTCCACACCTCTGTGTTCTGCTAGTGGCGGACTCACGGGCCGAGATCGGACCAGAGGAGGGGGGAAGTGCTTCCAGGTCTCTGACTGATAGTCCCCCAAACCACTAAGAAGAACCAGCTGCCCGCTCTGAACTATTACATATCAAATGGGCCAAATGCCAAGCAGTCCATTTTCCTGAGTATCCTCTTCTTCAGGGAGATTTCTGGACTGATGGCCTAATGTCTGATATGAAGGATAATGGGCTCTGGGGAGTAAAAGGCTCGATAAATACTGTATAACTACAAGCAATGTTTTTGGATCCAGCAATTTAATTTAAACAATATCATTTTAGTGAGATGAGCTTTTTTTGAAGGGAAGACTATTTCGTTTTAAAATTTGGGTTGCTTTAATCCTCTGTTTACAATGCTGAGCTAATACTCTCCTGGAAAAAAAATGTTTTTTTTTATCTTCATCATTATTATTATCAGCCTGCTAATTTATTAATGTAACACATTTCATTAAGAGAGCTCATTTTGAAAATGAGTGAGGCAAGGAGGGGAGCAATCTAGCTGAAGAAACACCCAGTGGAATCCAACTTCCCTTTAACAATCCGGAATGTTCACCTTCTGATCCCTGCATTATTAAAATTTCATCAGGGCCTTCAGAGAATACTTTGACTTTCATGAAGATTGATTCTTTCCTGCTCCCCCTTCGGTGTGGCA
>NC_055970.1:17992269-18077269 GCF_018492685.1 Alosa sapidissima | reverse complement strand
CAAATGGAAAAAAATGACATGCGAGATATATCAGTGGGGTTTTATATTCGAGAGATGATTTAATTCAAGGCAGCATGCAAGCACTATGCCATTCTGTGTCAATGCAAAAATCCCTTTGTACTCCTCTAGACAAACGATTCCCTATAAATCCACCCTACTAAATTCTCTGCCCTCTGTTTTACTGTTCTATCCTAAAGTTATATTTCAATTTGCAACTTAAAGCCAACTGTCTTTTTCTGTGACAGGGTATTTATTTACACAAATAATAATTTAACCTGGCTCCTCAAAATACATTCATAATGGAATCTATCATGAAGTGACAGATTTTAGAAATTCCAACCTCATACTTAACAAGATTTTATTTTCATCCTCTATCTTCCACAGAGCTTTTATTTCAACTTCACAAGTCAGCATAAGTTTGTCACTGTAATTGACAGTATTGTATGTCACAGCTTCTCTGTTTCATTTCAACTTTGTCTGAAGTGAGACTTTAGCTTGTCACTGTTAATTGACAACACTGCACGCCAAGGATCTGGCAGATAGACAAAACAAACACAACACACATCATACTAGAGTCTAACATGTCTCCTGTAAGCATGCCTTTAACACCGTTCTGATTTCCATAAAATATCACTAGCCATTGTGTTGACTTTCTTGTCAGAAACAGGTGCAGGTTATATTATGCAGGAATAAAAATGAGTTCATTAAAGTACCAGTATGAGGACAGAAGAACAAGCGAGAAAGTGCATGTGTGAGTGCAAGAGTGCATGTGTGAGCGTGAGAGTGCATGTGTGAGCACACGAGTGTGCATGTGTGAGTGCAAGAGTGCATGTGTGAGCGTGAGAGTACATGTGTGAGCACACAAGTGTGCATGTGTGAGCGAGAGAGTGCATGTGTGAGCGCGAGAGTGCATGTGTGAGTGAGAGAGTGAATGTGTGAGCGAGAGAGTGCATGTGTGAGCACACAAGTGTGCATGTGTAAGCGAGAGAGTGCATGTTTGAGCGAGAGAGTGCATGTGTGAGCGAATGTGCGAGTGTGAGTGTTACGATAGGGTAGGGTCACATGGTAGGGCAAGCACTGACTTACAGGTGGGGCTTCAGTGATATCATTACCTGTGGCTAATTAGGCTAAATGGAACACCTGTCCTGGGGCCTGGGCTCAATTAGTTCAGGCCTTTGAGAAAGGCAGCGTGGCCTGTGTTTCCCCTTTGAAGAGAGTTTGCCCGTGAGCAGGCAAACTTGGGCAATTTACCGTTTGTTTTGGATTTTAAACCACCACACCACAAAACTGAACATTTCAACCGAACAAGCGCTTGGGCTATTCGTGAGGTGCGCTGAGAGCTATACCGGGTCAGCGAGAGCCACAGGTAAGTGACCTCTCGCTGGAGCTCTTCCAAAGCTGACACACACACATTCGCAACCACTCACCTAGGTCTTACTTCCACGTCTGTACACCACGTAGGGGCAGTGTGTAAGGTAACGTTTTTTTTTTTTTTTTTTTTTGGCGTTAACGTTGCGTGGTGGTCCGAGGCTTCAGCTAAGAAGAATACAATTTACCCTAGACACGAAGCTTAGCTTAGTTTGGATGCTGTGCCTTGGCCTGCCCGTAACAGTGAGCGTATGTGTGAGTGCGAGAATGAGCGCAAGCGTGAACATATATGTGTGAGTGCGAGAGTGCACGTGCGAGCATGAGAGTGCATGTGTGAGCCTTACCTCTCCCTGAGATCGTCCAGGCAGCGCTGCAGGTGCACCTCTCCAGCGGTGACCAGCACGTGCTCCCCCGTCTCCTGGATCAGCACCTCAGCACACGGGTCCGCCTGGTTCAGCAACTTCATCCCCCGCACCAGCTTTGGCATCTCACCTATGTGGGCAATGGGCGGGCACACACACACACACACACACACACACACACACACACACACACACACACACACACACACACACACACACACACACACGCAGTGTCATCATAAACTGTATCGACATTTGGCCAGACCATGTTAAGTTCAAACTGGCAACCTGCAGGATATACAGACACAAGAGGTACAAACAGACAGCAAGTGGTGAGCACAGTGTCCTGCCAAGGAAAATCAAAAACACACATGAGCACTTTTTAAACATATTCTCCTGCGGTTTTGCACTGTGTCTTGGCAAGAGCTCTCTCTCTCTCCCACTCCCTCCCTTTCTCTCCCTCTCTCTCCATGTCTTCACAAAGGAAGCCTCTTATCTACCAACTTTGGCTATTGTTTTGAATCATTGTGCAATGTGCTAAATTATGATGGGTATGAAAAGAGTCTAAAGATGGATGGCAAGGCACATAAAAGTTTAACATACAGTTAAAAAATGATGCTCCCCCAACATCTGAAAATGAAAAATCTAAATGGCACAATTGTTTTTGGAATGATGCTCCCCCAACATCTGAAAATCAATATCTAAATGACACAACTGTTCTTAGAACTGATAAATTAATCTGAGATTAATGTGTAAATGTATTGTCAGCAGCTGCAACCACACATGGTGACGTCTTTTGTCTCTGTCTGTGAAATCTCCTCGTATTACTTCATCCTCTGTGTGCAAACGGACACATACATGTCAAATGATCTGCCGAAAAACATTACCAGAACCTAATTTATTTGGACAGCCGTTATACAACACGGACGGCTGATGAGCACGAATAAACTGTAAACAAGCTAAAGAGGGAGAGAGCTCCATCACAAACAGATAAGCAAATATTCCACTTCCTCTATGCAAGCTAACGTGGGGGAAAAGGAGGAGAGAGATAAGGGCAGCAAACAGCAGAAAAACCCAGAGCTGGCAAAAACAGCAGACGGACGAGTGAAGTGAGACAAATGGAGAGAATAAGAGAGAGAAAGAAAGAAGACTGTCACTATCTTCCTAAACAGGGATGGGGTTTAGCCCTCGGTAGGGTCACTTCCCCTGTGACCATGGTGGCACTTACTTGGGTGCTTGGGCTCGATGGCCACTCGAACTATGGGGGTGGCCTCGAAGTTGAGTGGGGTGAATGGAGGACAGGCCGGGGTGGTGGAGACCGTCGCAGACTTCAGGATAAAGTCCTCCATCCCTCCAATACCTGAGAGTAGAGGAGAGAGAGTGAGAGACACAGAGAAAGAGATGGGGAGAGAGAGAGAGAGGGAGGGAGGGAGAGAGAGAGAAAATGAGGGGAAAAGAAAGGGAGCAAATAGAGGGCAAAGAGTTAGACAGAGAGGCAAAGAGAGAGACAGAAAGAGAAAGTAAGAGAGAGAAGGAGACATGGGGGTTATTAACAGGGGAGGCAACAATTGGCAACATCATTTGACTAAAGAGTGTAGGGACTTGAGCAGGAAATGGTGATTGTATGTGAGGAGAGAGGACAGGAAAAAGCAGAGCTCTGCTCATTGCACGGGTGCTAATTTAATGAAAGGTCCCATCTGAGCGACACACTGCGCTAATCAAAAATCTCCAGGGTCCAACTCCATAGAGACACGGGTCAATATGCTGACCGCCGCAGCCTCAGAGCAAACGGGAGTGCGTGCAGAGCACTTCAGGTCCAAATGAGGGGCGTGCCACTTTACATGCACCGCGTGCTTCGTCCAGCACAAATTCAATTGCCATTTACATAACATTCCCCTGATGCCGACTGCATCTGACCCCAGGGATGGGAAGTGGGGGCGCACACACACACACACACACACACACAAAACATATCACACATATCACACACACATATGGTGTGAGCTGGGCGCTCGTTCTGCACGCTGCAGTTTGCATTTGCTGCCCAGACTCTTTTCTTCCCTTTTGAGTGGACTTTTGACTGACAGGGAAAATAACCTGACATCTTACCAATCGTCCAATGGCAGGCTGGGGAGCCTTCACGGGAGAGGAAGAGCACGAAGAAGCTAGAGAAAAACAATGACGCCATGGGTCTGGTCAATTCTAGAAAACCTGGAACCTCACAAAAACAGATGTACATACATGCACAGAGTAGACCTCTGTTCCGCTTCATGACCATCATGTCCTATGTAGCTTGTGCTGTGTGGTCAGCCTATACATACCCTATATAGCCACTCTCGTAAGTGTATTATACACAGCTGCAGCCAGCGGGGCTGCAGTGGTTGGACACCTCGCTGCTTGCACCAAGAGGCCCTCACAAAACCAGACGGGCTAAATCTCTTGCCCACTTGGAGATCTCTATCTGGACTCCCCACCCTGCAGGCCATAGGATTTTCTGTTTAATCAAAGGCTATAATTACTAGGGCTGTCACTTTACGTTTGAAAATCGATTGCACAATCGATAGTTTCGAAAACTAAAATAAGGAATCGATTTTAACCAAATATTTACACTATTAATTTGAAACGAAATAAACAAATAAAAAAGATAGATGTAACAAAATTCACAAACAAGAATATAAAAGAATTCCGAAGTGCAGTAAGCATTGCGAAAGCTAAAAAGAAAATTCCCACCAATTTTACCCACAGGGAACAGCTGTTTCAATCAGCTGCTGTGATGCTCGTGTTTTGCCAAAAAATGGAGGACAACGCGATCAATCTGTGCGACATGTAGAGAGATGAGTGATAGGATCTAATAACTTGAGGAGTTCGATGTGGAAGTACTTCGGATTTTTGGTATATCAAACTATGGAGAAGAACAAAGCGGTAGGCTACGCAAACTGTGCAATCGAGTTCTACGTAGGCGAAATTTGTTTGACATTTCTAATCGTAAACACAGACACAGACAGCTACGTTGAAGCCTGCAGTCATGTCACTGATGTAATGGCAGTTACGGGTTTTCGAGAATGTTGCACTTCTGTTTGTCATTGTGCACGAAACTCATCAGAAATATTGCTGGCTTGCGTCTACAAGCGCTCCCCTTTTCGTTTGTCCAAATGCCTGTTAGTTGTTTGAGGATTGGCCTATATTTGGCGTTGAAAATGGAAACGTCTTTAGACATAAAAAAACCCCAATCGATTCAATGAACACTTATGTCTCAAAAATCGAACAGGATTTTTTCACAAAAGTGACAGCCCTAATAATTACATTCCATTGCTGGGAGAGCATTCTGGAACTCTCAAGCTCAACCTGCTGTAGCTCCTCAGAGCCACAGAGAACGTTCTGGAACTCAGCAGGGCTATACCAGGTGCACAACTGAAGCGTTCTGTTCGTAGAGCGTAAAAGTCGTTTTAGAAGACTCTCTGCTCTCTGAATTTTTTCGACAGTCCGCGCTGCTATTACATCTGGTGTAGCCAGTTCCATTGATTACAGAGGAAGCTCATTATTGCAGCAGACGCTCCACGAGCGGAACACTTCAGTTATGTGTGTCTGGTGAACGGAACGTTTCGGTTACGTGCCTCATGTAGTCTGTCTGGTAGGCTGCTGCTGACCACTTCACTACCGCCAGGACCATGCTTGGAATTACTGAGGGGGCCAGTGCAGTAAGAGGTACGATCCTATTTAAGAGCCAACACCTGCAGGCACTAAAACAATACAATAAAAAGGGCTTAACTCTAATCGCGCTCACGGTTTTAATACCTCTGCCGTGTCTGTAAACGTCAGGCGTCCCCCCCATTTTTCCCTGGACTCTGTAACACAAGACGGGCAGCGGATCCGTCTCAGGAGATCGGTGTCTGAGGCCACGGTTGACATCATGGACTCGGTATTACCCGGCGAGGCCGGGGCGGTTTGTGGCCGAGTGATTCACAGATACTAAGTAAAACAAACAGAATTCAAGAAGACCATCAAAGCCTGGACATTCACACCAAGGGAACAATTAAACATCTGAGGGTCTACGATGGCTAGGAAAAAGCCAGACACCCCATGTTGAGAAAACACACCCCAAGGAGGGCCACCATCTACCTCCCGAAACATTATGGGCCCGAGCATGGCTGCCTGTGTAATGAAAGACAGCCTTTTTATTTTACATGGAACAAGAGATACCCCATCACTGTGGTGGGGGAAGCCAAACTCCTGAGCCAAACGTGAATAAAAAGGAAAGAGACTTCTTTGGCTAAAGCAGTCACATGGTGCACTGCCTATCATTAGACGGGTCAAATTGAAGTCAGTCGCCATGGTGTGTTTAGATTACACTGAAACACATTACTCATCAGGAGAGCTCTCCTGGCTGACCTGCCTCTCTCACATATCTGTAGAAATCCATTAAGCTAATCCTGCACCGAGCTTCACACATTTTTGGATGAAGCCCTTGCACCTTTGATAGATACGTCCCCGCCGAGAGCTTGTCAGCGGGGTTGGGGAGTAACGTTGGTGCCCAGGCCTCGGGTAGCTGGTCTGCTGGCACAGATGGGCTGGAGGTGAGCGGAGTCCCCCCTGGCGTGACCTCACTGGGTTGGCCTGCTCGTTTACGGGCAGCAGAGGCGAGGCGGGGCGATGCGGTGGCGGTGGTGAGCAGCAGTAGCAGCGTTTGCTCGCACAGTTCTCTCCGAAGCAGACAAAATAAAGTGGCCAGATTCAACAGAGACCCTCTTTGTGTCTTTCCCCCCCCCCCCATTAGACTCAATCTCCTCCTCTCAACTTCTCCCCCAAACACCCCCCCCCCCCCCCCCAACCCACCCTTGCCCCCTCCCTCCCCAGCCAGAGGCACACACTGTGCTGTTTATCTTATGGCTGATGACTTCCCTTTCGCTCGCCGGCTTCACTCCCCCCGGAGAGCGCAGGCAGCGTTGTGAGGGGAGCGGAAGGGAGGGTGGAGTGCCCCCCCCCCCCCCCCCCCCTCCCAACCAAATTAAACGCATTTTTCTTCCAAAAGAGCAAAGTGAAACAAACTGTGGCGATTCCCCTACGATTTTCAGATGGGCTTTTAATGATTCATGCACAAATCCTGCCACTCCTAAACTTTTCACCTCACACATGCTTTTTATTTCTCCACCACAGGACCCCTACTTAGAGAAAAGAGAGAGAGAGAGAGAGAGAGAGAGAGAGAGAGAGAGAGAGAGAGAGAGAGAGAGAGAAAGAGAGAGAGAGAGAGAGAGAAAGAGAAAGAAAGAGAGCGGGATAGAGAGAGAGCGGGATAGAGAGAGAGAGAGAGAGAAAGAAAGAGAGCGGGATAGAGAGAGAGAGAGAGAGAGAGAGAGAGAAAGAAAGAGAGCGGGATAGAGAGAGAGAGAGAGAGAGAGAGAGAGAAAGAAAGAGAGCGGGATAGAGAGAGAGAGAGAGAGAGAGAGAGAGAGAGAGAGAGACAAAGAGAGCAACAAAGAGAGCAACAAAGAGAGCAACAGAAAGAGTGGCGATCAGTCGTGTGCTTTTCAGTGGAAAATAAGAGGGTCCTAATTCAATTCTGGGGGAAAGGAACGCAAACGAGGTCGGGACTTCTCAGAGCAGAGTGTGCCATCTCGATGCCTGATAAGGACCGCTGGCGTGTCTGCCTGCCTGCCGCCCGGGCCGAGCAGAGCAGATGCTGGACATAAAGGGCCTTTCACATGAAACCTGAGAGGGTAATTACTCAAAAGGTTAGTGGGTCTGCGGAGCTTTTCTCCTGAGAGTCTCCAACAAAAGGCCTCTAAAACCCACAACTGAACAAATAATCTTAGCGAGAGAGAGAGAGAGAGAACGAGAGAATCATTTTGGCAACATTTAAGTCCGACTCGTTTCTCCAGTCTTGTCAAGGAATCTGTGATGCAGATGGCAAGTAACCGTGTAGAGCCTCCAATTTGGGAATTTAAAGAACAGTAACAAAAACCATGGAAAATAACATCCTGATTGCAAAAAAAAAAAAAAAAGACTTGGAAGTGAAATCAGAAGCCCGACTTCTGTTTAAAGCTTCTGATCTTTTGGAGGTGTGAGCTCCACAGGACTTGGCCCTGAAGCATGTCTCGGAGCCTTGTGAACATGAATCATGCTCGTCGCACATGCCTTCCTATGTGATGAGTAACAGAGTTCCTACAGATGTGTCCTTTCAGGCCCCCCCTGCTCAAACCAGCTCATGTGCAAGTAACAGCTTGGTACACCACCAGCACCCATCACTTACACAGAGTGTGTGTGTGTGTGAGTGTGTGTGTGTGTGTGTGTGGGGGGTGGGGGGGTGGGGGGTTCCAGGACAGGCTTAGTTAAATTGTCTCATAAACGGATGAACAAAATAGGGTCTGATATTTTAAGTACTGCCCCACCATTGGCTTTGGGTTCTGCATGCATACCACTGGACATAACCTTGATCAGAATGGATAGTAGAAAGCAAAGCTCCACTGGACATGACCTTGATCAGAAAGGATAGTATGAAGCAAAGCTCCACTGGACATAACCTTGATCAGAATGGATAGTAGAAAGCAAAGCTCCACTGGACATAACCTTGATCAGAATGGATAGTAGAAAGCAAAGCTCCACTGGACATAACCTTGATCAGAATGGATAGTAGAAAGCAAAGCTCCACTGGACATAACCTTGATCAGAATGGATAGTATGAAGCAAAGCTCCACTGGACATAACCTTGATCAGAATGGATAGTAGAAAGCAAAGCTCCACTGGACATAACCTTGATCAGAATGGATAGTAGAAAGCAAAGCTCCACTGGACATGACCTTGATCAGAATGGATAGTAGAAAGCAAAGCTCCACTGGACATGACCTTGATCAGAATGGATAGTAGAAAGCAAAGCTCCACTGGACATAACCTTGATCAGAATGGATAGTAGAAAGCAAAGCTCCACTGGACATAACCTTGATCAGAATGGATAGTAGAAAGCAAAGCTCCACTGACAGTTTTCTTTGATTATTTCATTCAATCGCTCCATTGATCAAAGCTGATTAGAGGGCTTCTGTTGAGAGCCTTAGCCATGCGAGGCAGGTCATTCTGTCACTTCCGCCTGTAATCACAGACAGAGGGAGATAAAAACAGTTCATAAACACACAATTTGTTCCAGGAGAAACAAACAAAAGGCACTTCCTTCTCCTTTTGGCACAGGCGGCGGTCAGTGGGAAAGCTGCGTTTCTGCGCTCGGAGGGACTGCCCTGCGCTGATAGGCCACAGGGGCCCTATGAGGACAAGCGGAGAGCCAGACGCAGGGGTTATCAGAAGGGGCCAGCCTTTTCCTCAACACAACACCGCTCTCCACACACACACACACACACCGCAAACCCCACCGACAGAGGACACGTCAGGTCTTCCTCCACACACACATACAAACACACACACCACCCCCACGATTGTTTTTCGAGAAGATCGAGAGAGAAAGTGGGACACGCACGTCGTCTCCATCCTGAACGCCTGAGGGAACAAAGTAAGCCACGTCCAAGATAGAGAGAGAGAGAGGCTCAGAACGGTGACTCAAGCCTGGAGAAATTTCCTCAAACCACAAATACAGTTGGCCCCAACACAAGTTATATAAAGAGCGCCCCCCCCCCTTTCTTTGTGAACTTGGCAGCTGTTCCCGCTCCTCTCAGCTGTGGTTCGGAGTGCTGCTTCAAAGCAGGCCGTGTCAAGTACTGCTAAATCTATAGCTGAGAAGTTCAAGAATAATGACGGCTAAGTGTTTTGTTTTTTGTTGTTGTTTCAACACATTTGGTCTCTGCATTTTGCATCATGTATGGTAGCCTTCTTATTTGTTTCAGCAAAGTTGGACGAAAATGCTGGCAGATCAGGTCAGACTATCTAAAATTCTGAAAAACAAGTGTCAACAGTTACCTCTCTGAAAATGGCTACAGCACAAACAGAACTCATAAAACTAGTCTTCAGGGTGTTTCAAGAGGTCTTTTGCTACGTCAAAGTAGTTTGAAAACTGGAAGCTGTCTAAACTCTGAAATAGAACTACAGTACTGTAAAAACATCAACCAACAATAGGTATATTCTCAAATGTATAATTGGGGTCCATGTTATAGAACAAAGAGCACTACTCTTTGGCCTATGTGATCATGTAACATGTTCCGAAAATATCAATTCATTAAAATATATGGATTTGAAAAGTGAGCTAATGCTAATTAGAATATCAACTCCATTCTGTGAAACAAATATAGCTTATTCAGGAGCCCAGTGTAAGCCAGGCAGTGTGATCACATCGTCAGTGAGAAAAGCGAGCCAGCCATTAAATAATAAAAACTGCCTCAATATCGCGCCACGAGCCTTTCCGCTTCAAGGAGGTTCAGCACAAGTGTCTGTTGGAAACACTTGGACACACACACACACACACACACACACACACACTGCGCTCCAGGCGATGTGGAGAGCGTCTCAAACAAAGTGTCTGTGGTGGCGAGCACACGAGCCGGATCATTAGCAGCGCATTGACGGCGGTGCATTCAAGCCTGGGCCCCGTTTGAAAGGTGGCCCCTGTCCCACAGCCGGCCAAGAAAAGGGCCCACTCAACAATAGAGACAACGGCAAAGGAAAACGGCTACGCACCAGCTGTCAAAGTGCAACGTGCTGTTGGGTCCAGGACAGGACAACTTGCCAGGGCCCAATTATTTTGGTGGATGGAGAGAGTGTAAGATGGCGTGAGGAGGGAGGGAGTGCATTTGTGTGTGTGTGTGTGTGTGTGTGTGTGTGTGTGTGTGTGTGTAGAGCAGGTGGTGGTTTGAGCAGTGGGTGGTTTGGGGAGGGTCGGGTGGGATTTCGCCCCCTGATCAGCTGTCACCACTAACACACGCTACAGCTCACCTCTGCCTGTTATGGACTCACATCTGCACCCATTCACTTTCTACTGCTCTCTCTCTCGCTCTCACACACGCACGCGCACAGACTCACACACAGACACACAGACACACACAGACACACACACACACACACGCGCGCTTCAGACACCAGACAAAGAGAACAAACATCTGACAGAGAAGCCACTTTCAGTGGGATACAGGAAACGGTGATTTGCTGCTCTGTAGACACTGACCAAAAACAAACTGCCTCAATATAGTAAACAAAAACCAAAAATATTTCACTCCAGTAAGGACACTCCGTTCTTATTGCTCCCCCCCCCCCCCCCCCCACCACCCCGTCCTCCCATTTTCATCGTCTGTCTGAGATCACAGGCATTTGAGAAAATCTACCTCCACAACGCTGGTTGCATTCAGTAAAGAGCTCTGTTTTTTGTCACAGAGGACTCTCTCCCCTGAGGGGACATCCATCCATCTGCTCAATGAGGAAAAGAAGAAAACACACACACACACACGAACATGGAAAAAAAAAAGACAAAACAGTGAAGAAAGAGAAATAAAACGCCTGAATGAATCAAAAGTGTCATCTCCCACCAAAAATATGAATACAAAAAAAGCCTGATGTGAAACTGCAGGGATGGCCTTGCTGGCTCATTAAACCTCTTTAGTTCTCGACTCTCTCAGTCTTCCTTTCTTCCCCCGTAGCATCGCCAATCTGACAGCACGAGGAATGTGCCATTTTCAAAAACATTTTACTTGGGGAGTGCGGAGAGGAGTGGGGGATGGTTGGTTGGTGTGTGTGTGTGTGTGTGTGTGTGGGGGTGCGGTGTGACAGCGAGGCGGGCTTTGATGTTTAGTGCACACAAAGAATGCCTAATGGACACAGAGGGCCGGCTCAGGTGTCTCTGAGCTGAGGTCATCCCCGTTGTAGCACTCCTCGCGTTGTCCAATTACCTGCAGACAACAGGAGCGCCGGGCCACCTGCGCAGCGAAGCAGATCCACGCATACGAGTCTCGACGTTCCGCAGATGGAGCACGACCGCAGCTGAACAAGAGCTCTGATTGGTGGGAGGCAATTTATAATTTAAATGACACAGCATCAATCGAAATGAAGAGACAACAGGTTAGCAGGATGCAAGAGGTGTAGAAGTGCTCAAGGCTTTCGTAATGTCCCTTTCTTTCTTTTTTTCCTTTTCATACAAGTGTCTAAAGAAAACAAAAACTCTAACAGCCATGAAGCGAGTCATTCTTTTATATCCGTAGCATGACCTATGGAAAATCCCTCTGCGGAAAGTCCCTCTCTTAAATGTTGCAGATTGTGGAGGCAGCAGATCAAAGTCAAGGCAAGGACTTTCGCCTGTGGCCAAGAAACACACTGAATATTACATTATCGCCTCTCTCTCCACAGGTAATGGGAGTTCTCGGAGCAGAGGAAGTGAAGGGCTGCCACAACGCGGGCGTCCTCGGGGGAGCGAGCCCTCCCAAACACACAGGCAGGCATTCTAGTCACGTCCCCGCTGCCAGAGCGTCGGGCCTGCCCGGGCTCCTCCGAGCATGTGGAAGCAATGTGGCAACCCACGAGCGGCGGGAAGCCCACGGGAAGAGGAAGTCGCAGACTCGCTACGGCAGCGCTGCAGCAGCGGCGGCGGTGGCAACAATGCCCCCATTGTGCGCGAGCGGAGCGGAGTGGCGTAGCGTGGTGTGGAGGGGAAGTGAGGTCGGGTGGGACTCTCGGGGAGGGGAAGGCTCTGCCTACACGGCCAGGCAGAGAGAGGAAAAGAGGGGGGGGGGGGGGTGCAAGCGGCAGCCCCACAGCGGAGAATGTGAACTCATCTGTCTTTGCTCCAACAGGCCCGCTATGACTCCATTGCTGTCTGAGCCGCTTTTCTGCTGACTAAACAAGACAGCTGCAGCGAAAATGCATCAGATGAACCACCCGACCGGCACACACGCACTCCCAAACACACACACACACACACACACATTTTAACACCACACAGGGTCAATGTAAACCTTTGCGAAGAACATACCACAGGGCCCCAACCATGGTGGTCTGAACTACTAATGCACAAAGAAGACCCAAGTGCAAAGAGGCCTGGGAGGGAGGGCGATGTCTGACTCTGGATCAGTGAAACCCCTTCACAGAGATATGTAGCTTTGTTACAGTTAAAATGTTGAAATGAGAAACAGTTTCTCTCCAGTCACCTTATCTTGATAGATAACGAAACATGCTTGCCATTAGGCTGAGAGGGCAGCCTGTGATAGCATGCATGCATGAACGACGGGATGGGGCATTCTGTGCAAAGTCCACGTTACTTGATGCTGCTAAGTGCACACTCGAGAGACGATGTCCAGCGTGGATAACAGGCGTCCATACCAGAGGACGCGCCTGTGTTTTGTTTAGGTAACGCAGTGGCACCAGAGTGCTGGCCAAGGCTTCCACCAGGAGCCCAGAAAAGTTTCCTCTGGCACAGGGGTCTGGCTGGCATGAGGAAGAAATGGAGGGAGGGAGGGAGGGAGAGAGAGAAGGAGAAAGGGAGGGAGGAAGAGATGGAGACAGGGAGGGAGGGAGAGAGAGAGGGAGGCAGGTGGCTGCTTATGCCAGGCCTCACACGTCTCTGCCCAGATGACTGAACAAAGAGCTCTTCACTCACTCCTTCTTACTCTCTCCCTCTCTCTTTCTTTCTTACTCTCTCCCTCTCTGTCTCTTTCTCTCCTTGGCTGCATTCAGCTATTGTTAGCCTCCCCCATTGTTTTAATATGTCAAGTAGTCCTCATCTGCTGATTTATGCCAGCCAGACACACACACATACACAAACACAAGAAGGATAAAAAAAAAAAAGTTTGATAATGTGGCCTGTCACTTCTCACATTCAAAGGCCCCACAGCTACCCCATTTTGACCACAACAGACTTGTTGGACACAGCGCAGAGCCATTGTGTCACAAGCGCTGCCATCTCAGTGGATCTCCACGGGCCGGGCACAATGCCCCATTATCATGCGTGCACGAAATTCATTACCTAAGCTCCGGACAAGGGTGTTGGGTTCAGCGCTTTACAGCCAGGGGCTTAAACCCCTCCAGTGCTGCTAATAAAATCATATTTCATATCTTGATCCTGCGTGCCTATCGCTTTACACGTAACAGCAAGTGGGCAGGGGTGTGTGTGTGTGTGTGTGTGTGTGTGTGTATATGTATGTGAGTATGAGAGTATGTGGGTGTGTGTGAGTGTAATGGGACACACACACACACACACACACACACAAGAGTGAGGCCGTGGCCAAATCGCACTCGAAGCAGCGGGTGCTCGCTTCGCAGCGGCCCGCTTTTCAAGTGACACCAGCAGATTATGTGGGAGGAGATTGGGGGAACAATGAGGGCCGAGTGAAACCCTAATCCCGTGTGCGGCGGGGACCCTGCCGATGGGACGCCAGTGACAGCCATGCTTTATGCGCTTCTCTCGCGCCAAAGTGCCCCGTGAATGCTAGCTCTTATTTCGCTTTACAACGGCGCGCCCAGCCAGCCAGTGGATGGAGCAACACACACACACACACACACACACACACACACACACACACACACCATTAAACCCCAAATTCTTTAATCTCAGGTTACAGATCGTAAACCGTTATCACTGCATTCTTGATCCATTGATGGTTATGGGACAGTAGCAGGGTGGATGGCATTAAAGGAAGTAAGCGCAGCTCCAGCGCAGAGCAGACCTCCCGAAGGGGTTCCTGTTCAACAGGTAGCGCACGCCGTGCTGGACCTCCAGAGAGGGCTTGGCTGGGGCTTAACAGACAAACGGTGCCTGCTGGAAGAGCCTAATGAAACTTTAATCAAAAACAAACAAGCAAGCCAGTGGGAAGAGACAGTGAAAAGAAAGGAGGTGAAATCTACTCCCTCTCTCCGTAACCGAGTAACCACACGGGGAAAAGACACAGGGAATAGCGGGGCATAGCAGAGGCCAGGGAGCAGACGGACCAAGGAGGAGGTGAAATCCATTTAGAGTGAAAACATTCCACATCCATGTCCACTATTTATAAAGTGAGAGCATAAACAATGTATAATTGTTAATAAGTGTACAAACTTAAAAAATATACAGCAGCCGCTGTTAAAGGACAACATACAGTATCAAACAGGAGTCTCAGCAGGCTTCTCAAAATGATCCTGCCAGATGAACTGCAGCCACACTCTGGAACATCCCTGGCATTCCACTAAATTAATGCTACAGCAGACAGCCTCACATTTCACTCACTTACTGTCCTTCTCTCATCATGAGAGAAGCACACAGTGGATCTAAAACAAAAACGTCACACACACAAAAAAAAATTGAACAACTATAAATGAAAATCATGGAATAAAAAGGAAAGTTAACAGCGGGGGAACAGAGTTACAACACTGTCACACTCTTCCTGCAGGGCCCTCGACACGGAAAGGTCAAAGCCAGTCAGAATGCTTTCCTAATTACAGTATTCAGCCCCAGCTATAGAGCACAGCTCCAGAGAGCGAGAGAGAGAGAGAGAACGGAACGTGTGATAAAGACAAGAAACGGGAAGGCCGAGACATCGCTGCGAATCACAAGATGAAGATAAAAGCGAGCCAGACGGATATGGAGGCAGAGGGAGAGTAAAAGGCGCGTGGAGCGACCGGCGTCTTCATCTCAGTCCCCTCAGGCAGCACAGCGGGCGTCGCGCATCACACCGCAGAAAAGAGAAGGGGAGAGAGAGAGAGAGAGAGAGAGAAAGAGAAGAAAAAAAAAACAACAGCCAGCTCTTCCACATCACAGCACACAAGTCACAGCTCCAGGAGGTTCCTTTCATGCAGGCACTGGGGGTGAGAGAGACGTCTGCTTCCACCCAACTCCAACCCTGGGCACGGGCGGCGCAGAGAGGCCAGCTGAACTGCACAAAAGCGTCAGCAAACAAAACCGCCGGGAAAAACAACCATGACAATGGCCACAGACAGAGAAGGGGGCAACCCTCCCTTGAGAGAGAGATTCGGACGTGGATAGAAAGATGGGAGGGTTTTTTATCGAGGTTAAGGGTTGGTCGAGTTTGCTTACGCCTGCACTGTCTGGGCGTGCCAACGGCGGGCTATAGCTCTCTGAAGTTGCTTGAGGGCGCGCCACAGGAGGTGGCATCGCCTACAAGCTGGCACGGCTCCTGGAAAGCCATTCTGGGTCTGCTTTTGAAATGGCACCGCCGCCCGCAGCTGCTCTCTCAATCTGACCGCGACGAAAAACGTCGACGGTCGGCTGGCTGCTTATTAAAAATCCCCCCCGAACTATTAAAAGCACTCCGGTGGGACGCGGTGCCGCTGATTAGGCACCCCGCGATGTTTTCAAGCCACTCACCAGCTCCTTTCAAGAGGCCACAAGGAACAAAAGGGCCAAAATTAGACCCACAAAGATGATGCAGGAACCAAAACAAAAGAGAGAGCGAGAGAGAGAGAGAGAGAGAGAGATGACATTCAAAGAATACACGCCCGTAAGAATGATTGTGCAAAGCTCGAGATCCGACAAGAGAGCGGAGTCGTCCACAATGGCAACTTGGCACGGAGAGTCGAGATAGGTGACACAAGACGTTGTCCTCTTCTAATGAACCAATTAAATCCCATCAGAAAGTCTATTACACACCCCCTCAGACAGCAATCAGGAGATAACCCATCATTAGTGCACTCATGCGCACAATAAGACTGATGGCTGGGGGCTGGAGAGGCGACGGGGGGGGGGGGGGGGGCTGGGGGGTGCTGAGAGGGGGGTCCCCGGGGAAGGGCACAGGCCCTGAGGCCAGCCTGGCTACTCTTGCCACTGCCCTCCTAAGTGCCAGGCCACCATGCCATTACAGCGTCCCGCTAAGGTCCTACTGTAGGGATCAGACAAGCAAGTGTTCCCCTCCCCCCCCTCCCTCTCTCTCTTTCTCTCTCATAGCCTGCCGTTTCACATGTCTCTACAAAACCTGCCAAAGGCTTCAAGCTTCAAGAACGTGCTTCAAGAACGTGGTCTGGTAAAAAAAAAATAGAGAAAAGAGGAGAAAAGGAAAGATGGAAGGGGAAAAAAGCAGAGAAATTCTGGAGAAAATGCTCAGTGCCCCCGCTGTTCCGAGTGAGCTGTCAGAGGTGGTGTCGATACCCAGGGCTGTCTTTGAATCCACACAGCTTTGAACTACACACACATTTCGAAGCACAGCAAAAAATAGCTGATGTTTGGAGAGACTTCACCTCAGCTCTGCCACTGAACATTAGCTACTGACTGGAGACAGCCGCCGAATTAGTTCGCTAGCTTGACATATGAGTGGTGGTGTCCACTGTGGACTCTTCAGTTCAAAGCCTGCGTGGAGAAGACTTCAGTTTCACACAACTGTGCAAAATGAAGTCAGATTTCATGCAAACAATAATGATTTAGGGTGCAGACTGTGGGGGGAAACCCAAATATTGAGACTCAACCACATAACCAACACGCAAGTGAGCATTGCCACTGTTTTCAATTATGCTGTTTTCAAAGAACTACTGCAGAAATCAGCGGTGATCAGGGGAAAAAAAAAAAAAAAAAAAAAAAAGTAGTAGTCCAAGCCCAATGCCTTGACTCATCTCCATCACACCATCTATGTGCCAAGCATCAGCGGTGAGCCCGGCTCAGTAAACACTCTGGAGCCCTCGACCGCCATCACCACAGCTTTAGAGGCTCACTTTATTAGATCCAGGCCGCCCCTGAATGCTTAACACGCAGTCCAATTTCTCTTGACAAAACTCAACGTGCCAGATTTCTCTAATAACTGGGGCTCATAAATAGAGCAAGCAAGGGGAGGCAAAGTCGTGAAAATGACCAAAACAAAAGGGGGGGAGGCGGATGGACGCAGGGGTAAATAAATTCTCAACCCACACACACACACACGTGTGCGCTCTACGAACCTGGAGAGCAGACCCAAGCTTCCTGTTTTTCCTTCCACGAGTGATACATCGAATTAAGACGAAAAAAAAAAAACAAGAACGATCTCTAGGCCATTAAGTGCTGTGTCTTTTTTTTCCACTCCAGCAGAAATATCAGAAAGCTGCGAGTTTCCTCCACCTGGGGAATAGTGGTTCGGGTTATTTTAAGAATCTTTACGGCGTAAAAACCCATCTTGCAAACGTTATATAACTTAAGCTGTTTGGATTTCTCCTCTCTCGCTCTCTCACTCTTTCCTTCCTTCCTTCCCTCTCCCTTCTTTTCAAACAGCTTACATATATTTCTTCAGTCTTGGCAACCAGAAGGCATGATTTACAAAAGGTGTACCCTTGAAAAAAAGACACTATGAGACTGTGTGTGTGTGTGGTGTGTGTTCTGCCTCTGAGGGCTGCTTCTTCTGCCATGGTTACTTTCAGTCAAGCACTGTATTGTAAGAAGCATGTGTACGTGCATATCTGTGTGTCTGTGTGTGTGTGTGTGTGTGTGTGTGTGTGTAGAAGTGGAGATCACCGCACTCAGCAATTTGTTCTGCTTAATGGCATTTGCATCTGCGCTGCATGTGCTCCTGGATCCTTCTCTCTGTGTTCCCACAGAGCAGGAATAAAACAACTCCTCCACAGCGCCAGCCAGCAGCCTCTCTCTCTCGCCGGCTTAAACAGACACACCAACACCCAGACCCCATCTCAGGCACACTACAAACAAGATCTGATTTGTATGCTATTTATTTGAGCTTTCCTATATGCTTGACTGTTTAGACGTGACAAAAAAAATGCATTTTCTATTTGTTGTTACAGTACATGCTATATATCTATAGATTTAGATGGTCTCAGGTGGGAAGAGAGCAGAACATAACAATATTTGGCCCCTCAGTCTTTGTACTGCTTTTGTATAGGCAGGAGGGGAGGGAAGTTCAAGTCACTTCTATAGTCATTCACTTCTATAGCACCACCTATTGGTGTGTTTTGGTCCTGCAACCCAGACAAACAGACAGCATGGTCTGGCTGGAGCCAGTCAGCCAGAGCTACTGTATATGCCTGTGTACAATGGAGCTATATGGCCGCCGTCAACACTGGGCGAGGGTAGGGTGCAGCAGTCCTCCAACCCAGGCGAGCTCTCATTAACCTGGATATTTAATCCTCTGGCTTTATGGGTGAAAAGGGGCCAAGGAATGAGACAGCAAACAAAGGCATACTGAGGGAATCCTAAACGCCACCCCCCCCCCTCCGCAAGCCTCCCCGTCTCCCAGAGTTTCCCCCAAACAGAATTCTTAATGTGAACAACACACCCTGCGAGGCAGTGCTTCAGGAGAGCAGCGAAGTCTGAAATCTAGGTCACCCTGGAGAGAGGGCTAGGGAGCGTGGGTGAACACCAAGACGAAGACGAAGACGGGAGGAGGAAGAGCACAGAGCGGAGGGGACTCGTCAATACATTCCAGGAGAAAGAAGAGAAGCGATGGAAGATGTGGGGTGCGTGGTGGTGGTGCTGGTGGTCTGTGTGTGTCTGTATGTGTGTGGTTATGTGTGTGTGTGTATGTGTGTGTGTGTGTGTGTGTGTATGTGTGTGTGTGTGTGTGTGTGTGTGCGCTTGTGTTTGTGGTGGGGGTAATGTTACATGATTTCCACAAGGCCTGCTTTATGGCGGATTGAAAACAGAGAGATGGAGAAAGAAAGAGATAGAGGGAAAGGGAGAGAGAGAGAGAAAGAAAGAGATAGAGGGAAAGGGAGAGAGAGAGAGAGAAAGTGAAAGAAAGGAAAATACACAGTCCGCCAAGGGTGGTTGGGTATAACTCATGAGTCAGTGGCCACACAAACATGTACAGACACACAAACACACACACACACACACACACAGATAGAGAAAAGGGCACCAAGACACAAAGCTGGTGGAAGATTTGGCACCGTAGCTCCTTCCCAGAGCTCATTCCACTGCTGATTCATCCGAGGGGTGCCTCACCGCGACATCTGTCCCTGCAATGATCACATCCTCTCCCTGGGAATCACATCATACTCAGGAAAAAAAAAAAACAGCCATCTCAGAAGTGGAGAGTTAACTGCACTTATATTGTGGTGGCAGGATCCAATGCAGAAGAAGTAGAAGAAGAAAAAGAGGAGAAGAGGAAGAAAAGGTTGAAAAAGAAGAAGCAGAAACGCTGTAACACAAAACAAATGTTTTCATAAACCTCTCACCACTGAATCAGCATTATTCATCCGGGCCCTTGGCAGCGTGACACAGACGACTTCAAAAACGCTGCTTCTACGCAGCTGCTTCGCTTTGTGGTTTCCACGGAGTTTGATGTTGCCCAGGCCCTTAACCCCGGCGACACAACTGCTGGCGGAACCGCGCACACATCAAATGCTCGAGTCATCTGCGCGGCCCTATGCAATCATACTTTCCCCGACCTCATCTACTCCCGGTATATAGCTCTGCTTCCACCAACAGTTTATCTTCCGACATCTTTGGCTCGTTTCAGAGTGACATCTCACCTACTTTTTCCCCACCCCAGCAGTATTCTAAATGGATTCTAAATGGCTCACACCGAGGCGTGTTCTGATTTTAATAGAGCACGCGACAAACACGGTATCAGCTGTAAACAGCCGAGAAACTACGGTGCCGACTTTACTGCCAGCAGAGATCTGAGGACACAACAGCACTGAAGTCAAAAATCTCCACCATCCAATCAAATGTGGCTTTGCCTCCTCCAGATCATATGAGGAACATCACAGAGGTTCCTCACCATGAATCACGGGAGCGCATAACTTGGCTAAGTGCAGGAGGCGCGTCAAAAGAAAGCCGATCAAGCTTATCAGGTGGCAACCTTTCCACAGAGGGGAATAAAAAAAAAAAATAAAAAAATAAAAAAAAACTTTCCCAAAAACACTGAGAGAGATATTTCCTTTTCTGCTGAATACACAGAAAGGGAGAGGCAGGGCCATCTTTGCTAAAGGAAGGCCAGCAGTGTTTGATTTACTGGGTGCATTCTTTTATCAACAAGTATATTTTTAGTCTACGCCTCAGGATTCTAAAAAAGTTTTCAAAATTCCTGATTTTTACCCAAACTAAGGCAGCAGTGCACATCATATCAAAAGCCATGACAGTAGTTGAGGGAATGCATGACAAGGGAGCGTCAAACACAATGTAAGACATCAAACAGACAGCACTTCTATCTGTCAGAGACAGAGACATAGCTTTATGATATTAGTTAAGTATTACTTTGTGCAATCATGCTTGTGCGTGTGGGACACACTAATCACAGTGACTATGTTCGAGGGACACTAAAAGCTGGATACGGATCTGATCATTGAATTTCCTATATAGGGAGGGGAACAAAGCCACACTCGAGTCTTTGAAGCCAAGAAATAAATTGCTCTGGAGAGGGAGATGAGTGCATTTGGGTGCAGTAATACCCTACATTAGAAAAAAGAGACCTGCCAGAGGAATTAATGACGTAGGTGGAGTTTAACACAGAGGAGAGTCAGCGCTATTTCAGTGGTTACTGTCCACCACAACGAGCAGTGGGACATCAGGCCCAGAGCACAGTCATCAAGACAGGAGGGGAGAGAGAGAGAGAGAGAGATGGAGGAATGAGGGAGGGAGGAACAGAGGTAGAGAGGTAGGAATATAGCCAAAAAGAAAGAAAGTGATGGAGGTGAGATGTAAGTTTTGCATATAGCCTCAGCAATATGGGCAGGTCTACCCCCAGAGAGGCAAGCTTCTGAGGAGAGACCAGCCTACCACACACACACACACACACACACACACACACACACACACACACACACACACACACACACACACACACACACACACACACACACTCTGAAACCTGAGGGGACACCACAGGGTAGAGCACAAGCAAAAGGTAATATCTCTGTGAACAAATGCAAGAGCCAGAACTGGCACCGGTACAAGCCCAAAACAAACATCTGACCTTTGGGCAATAAACACACAAGCTTGGGCCACAGTTACAGGCTGTTCTTGTAAGCACAGGAGAACAAAATATTGAGAACCGGAGAGCAAGCCAAACAGAGAGAGGAGGTCTGGCAGCCAGAATGCCCCAAAGCCAGTTTTAGCTGGAAGGCTCGGCAGCATCACGGCTAATATGCAGCCACTTGGAACAAAGACAACTAAATCATGAGCTTAAAACATGTCCTACTGACGAGCTCTCACACCTTTAGCACAAGAAACGAACATCCATGATGGGTACACACATGGGAGGAGATAACGACAACGATGACTGCCAACGTCATGACAGTCTCATGATAAACTCGAAAGCGATACAGACGTGGGGGCCTTAAGAATTCAGTTTAACTACCGACGCTTTGAAATGGTTTTCGATTCAAACACAGGCTGCTGTCATCAGCCCCACTGGCACGGTTAACAGCACGGAGATGGGCTGATGGCTCCCTGTGACAGATATCAAAGACACGGAGAGCAGGAGAGGGAGGGAGGGAGGGGGGGGTCTGTCCTGCAGGAGTCCAATTGTTCTGGGTTTCTTCATTTCCTGAATCGGCTGCTCCTCACAGCTGGCAGGAAGCAGAAGCTGCCTTTACAATAGCTCACCACCCCCAGAAAAAACACTGTACCATGTGTGCATTGTCTGCATGTGTGTGATTGACTGTAAGAGTGTGTGTGTGTGTCTGTCTGTGATTGAGTAGGAGTGTGTGTGTGTGTGTGTGTGTGTGTGTGTGTGTGTGTGTGTGTGTGTGTGATGTGGTGATTTCTGTAAGGGGTGGATTACGTCTGCTGCTCATTTCTGGCTCATCTTCAGTGGAGGTCTCTGCGCTGTGCCGACCAGTGCTCTGCTGCTCCGCACCAGTCATGTGTTCACATCCCACATCACAGACGGGCTGCTTTTTTCCCCGCGCCTCTTAAATTAACTCTCCCCTTCTTCAAATAGCGGAGAGCCTGCCAATCAAGCCGCAATCTGGCCTCATTTACATAGTGCTGTTGTACTGGTAACTGCCCACAATCCAATGAGAGCAAACAACAGGAAGATGGTTTCCATATGTTCAAGTGGGGAGTAGACTTTCTTTTTCTTTCTATTTTGGGGGGGGGGGGGGGGGGTTTAAACGAAACCATGAATTTGCGCCTTGAAGTCCTGTAGGGATGCTCTTCTCTCTCTCCAGAGACAGTACGCAATTTCTTCAACATGAAACCACTCGCAAATAGATTTCAGGGCGGGTTTGATGAACTAGGGAGGCTGACCGTGCAAACAGTGTGAAGGGAGAAAGAGCTCTAATGTTCACTCAAGGGCATATCATGTTATTGATAATTCCACACTCTCAGACACACATACGCCAGGCTCCAGCAAACATTAGGCAGCCGCATCAATACCATAATGTGCTTGTCTTTCATAATTGATGAAAATCTCATGAGCGAATGTTTGGCTTTCAGGGCTGCCTGCAATGCTCTTAAGAGCATGAAGCTGTGTGTTCGTTCGTTCGTTCTCTCTCTCTCTCTCTCTCTCTCTCTCTCGTATGTGACATGAATCCGACAGCCAGAAACTCCAGTCTACCAAGTCTAACACTTCAATGGATGCTTTTCTAGTAAATATTTATGAGCACTCTTGACAACCATTATGTAATTAATGTATGCAATGTATTACAGCAAAATGTTGATCCGACTACAAGCCACAGCACAGAGTGTTCGAGAATTGTGTGTGTGTGTGTGTGTGTGTGTGTGTGTGTGTCTGTAGAGTGTGTCTCTGTGTGTGTGTGTGGTTATTCAACGCCCAGGTGCAGAGCAATTTTAGCAAACACCCAAACACTCCACTTTAATGACTGCTTAGCACCTTGCCATGAGAGCTCACTGACATACTAAACATATGCCATCATGACTATTTTAGCTTCTTCTTGGTTTTAATGAGGAAACATCCGTGGCACACTGAGAGCAATCACTGCAGACCGGAGCTGTGACGTGACCTGGATGGGAATGAGACGAGGCGCGAACCCGCACCGTCACCGTCTCTGCTTGGGGATCACAGGAGGTGACAGTGAATGTGATAAATGTGGATTGCGCCGGTAAGGAGTGCAACTGCAGAATCACGACTGGAACAGATGATTTGCAGCAAGAAGCGAGTTTTTGTTTTAGAGGTTAGGTGCATCACGTCACCCCCACCCTTATGTTAAGGGCCACAGAGGGTCTATGTGTGTGTGTGTGTGTGTGTGTGTGTGTGTGTGTGTGTGTGTGTGTGTGTGTGTGTGTGTGTGTGTGTGTGTATTGTGAGGGGTGGTGCTGACATTTGTATGCCATCTCTGCAGGGCTGGAGGTGACCTTCAGTGAGGTCCTCCGCGCGAGCAGTCAGGTCGAGGGCTGAAGGTGGGCCTGCCATCCCCAGATGACTCATGGAGAGAAGGTGTTGAAGGGGCTGCATTAGGTACCAGCTATTCCACCACACTCCGTAATGCACTTGCAATATGCTGGGACTCACTCTGGAGAAGAAGAAGGAGCACATGCCCTTTTCAACTATTTGTGGAAAGACTTGCTTTATACATTACCGGAAAATGAGGGGGGTGGGGGTGGTGGGATTGACTGGTGGGCCATTGGCGCAGCACTCTGATGCACTTGAAATTATTTTCACAGGTGTAGCGTTCACATCACTTCCCTTGTCCTCGCTGGCGTATTTCACTTGTTTATCTGTTTACGGTTGTGCTGACACACTGCATCACAGCGTTCCATTATGGCAGCCATGTAAATCATCTGTGTCATACATGGGGAGATATTGACAAAGCATTCCAATACCATAAATCACAGAGACAACCTCAAAAGCTCCTCCGCCCCATCTCCTCCACTCAGGACCGCCCTGTGCAAGGCACTGCAAACACATTAGGAAGAAGAGGGGCGAATAACACGCCCCTAGGGAAGCTGGCTGTGAACTGACAATAATATAAGATGCAGTTAGTGCCGTTTTCTTTTTCTCTCTCTCTCTCTCTCTCTCTCTGCTTTAGACGGCTGTGTGATGCTCTCTTGTGAACATTCTTTTATCCCCTCAAACAGGGTTTGCAGATTTTCTGCCTCTCAGAAATGCCACAGATGTGCTCCTTTAATTCCCCATGGTCCCAGTTTTGACTTGAATTTGACTGTTTGTGTGGAGAACCTATGGTACATTCTGGACTTCTGGTAATGATTTAGTAATGCTAGTCTCAAGTGTTGATTCCTTGTATTTATTTATTTGTTTTGTTTGTTTGTTTACTGTGTATTTCATATTGAGTTGGGGGAATAGGGGACAGGAGGCATAAGGCTCAATACTTTCTTTAGGGGGCATGTGTTTAAAAAAAAAAAAAAAAAAAAAAATATATATATATATATCTACATATACATATAACATATATATATATATATATATGTTAGGATTACTGATCTGTTTGCATGAAAGGGGTCAGCTTTGGGTATTTTCTTTCCTTTCCCCCCCAACAGCAACCATGAGCGGCACAGAGGCACCTCGATGGATTTAAATTATGGATTTCCACACTGTAACTCTAGCTTGCAGCCAAGATTAGGAGGATGCCAGCAGCCTCAGAGAGAAATAGTGAACGCCACTTATATGTAATGGAAACAGTGTAGCATCAAGCTCAATGGAGGCAATGCAGAATTTGGAGAGCCAGTAATTAGTTTTAAAAAAAATGTAGAAACCCGCTAGTTAGAAGGGAAATGCATGCAGGTGCGCATGTCATTTCAAACGCTATTGAATCTGGCAGTAAGCCTCATCACTGCCACTGTGTGTGTGTGTGTGAGAGAGAGAGTGTGGCTACTGTACGCACCGAGGACATTGCCTGAGGGTACCTGTTCCAGCTCCTCCAGCTCGCGGCCCATCAGCAGGTACAGGCTGTCCAGACTGCAGCAAGCCAGGTGGGGCACAGCAGGCAGGGGATCGGCCGCCGAACTGCCCTCTGGCAGCTGCCACACAGAGGGACAGAGGGACAGACAGAGAGAGAGAGAAAGAGAGAGAGAGAGAGAGAGAGAGAAACACAGGCACATTAGTAGTCCACCACAAACCAAACCAAAAGAGACGGCAGCTTCCAGTAAGTCTTACCCACACTGCATCACTGCCTCATCAGCTTGTTTTACCCCGGCAATAAAAGAGAGAAAGCCCTGTGGGGTGGTGTGTGTGTGTGTGTGTGTGTTGGGGTGGAGGTTGGGGGCACAGGAGGGGGGACGAGAGGAGAGGAAAAGACACTTTTTATGACAGCCCACTATTAATCAGCAGCGGTGACGCATCCACCACACCAGCCACCCTTCTTCCTCCTCCTCCTCCTCCTCTTCCTCCTCCTTCACCAGCAGCAGGGTACGGAGGAGTTAGCCAGAGGAGGAAAAGCACGCTGACAGATAGTCCGGTGACAAAGTCATTTCTTTTCTGGGCAGCGTCCAGTCAGGGCTTGCTCATATTTCTGCCCAGCGTGAGCCACCGACTCGGCCTCCTGCGGGAGACCGCCCCCATCCTTCATGGCTCTCCGCTCAGCTCTCGAGACAGGCCAGGGGACCAACAATGCCACTGGCTATCAGGTGCCCAGCGCTCACACAGCGCTTTCGAGAAGAGGCGCTTGTGGGCTAAAATGAGACTCCATTTGTTCCCTTTCAAATACAGCAATTACATACAAGAGAAATACACATCTACAGGCTGCTGGAGGTAACATAATTAGCTTCCACTGAATGAAGGAGAGAAGGGAAAAAAAGTTGAAGGGATGTCTAATGGGGGATAATGACATGTCTGTGTTTCTAAAGGTCCAGGTGATTAAAGGGCTTTAAGCATGTCAGCCATGCTAAAACCTGTCAAAACTAAACTGCCTCTGGGAGTGGGGTGGGTATTCTCATTCTCTAACATTACATTCAATAACTAATTCCCAAAATCCACGCCATTTTCATCCCAAACTCATTTTTGTTTCAGCTGTGTATGTTAAGAGTGGTGTGATCTGGCCGTCAAGGAGAGAGAGGGGAGTGGAGAGGGAGTGTGTGTGTGTGTGTGTGTGTGTGTGTGTGTGAGAGAGAGTGTGCACGTACCGTCCTTAGCGCCTGTGTCGGGTCATACTTGGGGCCGAGCACAAACACTTTCTGACCTCTGCGGACCGTGCCGCTGTACACTCTGGCGAAGGCTACAAAGTGCTCTCTGCCCTCGTCCTCAGCGGCGGGGGCAGTGGTGGCTGGCGCACCACTCACGTCCAGAGCCTCCATCTGAGCCGACAGGTCACCGCCACCTGCAGAAGTGACGGATGGAGGAAGGAAGAGAAGGAGAGAGAGGGAGTAAGGGAAGGAGAGAGAGAAGGAGAGAGTTCAACAGATACTAGGTGCACATGCACAGACTGGACCTATCTGGACGAGTCTTGATGGCTTTTGGGAAGTGCACGCAGAGCAATACATCCAAAAATGTTCACAAATATCTAGACATAAACACGCACACACTCCCACACAGACAAATGCACATCTACAAAGCCAGGCAGCCACAGTGATTCTCAAGTAGCCAGATATGCAGGCAAACACAGACATAAACATAAAGCCATTCGTTGTTGTTGATGCCACTTTTTAATGGTGCCACTTTCACAAGTGGGCTGAACAGTGCTAATGTCATGAGTAGGAGGCGACGACTGCTAAATCTCTTATTCAACACAAGGGACTCCTCTCATATTAACCAGAGGAGACATAACAGATTAGATGAGACAAAATGTTTTTGTTTTTTTCAACACCAGACATACAGTCATAGGCACCTACTGTATTAAAAATCACAAAGGAATGGCCATCTTTAATATGTTCTGTCCATGCTGCTCTACAGTGCAGTAAGAGGCTATGTGGAACAATTTCATATAAAAGTACAGCACTTCTCACTTAGCTCTTGAAAAGAAAATAAATACTTGGGGAAGGGGGGGGGGGGGGGGGGGGGGGTGGGGACTAGGGTATGGGTTAAAGTCAATCACAGTGTGCACTCGGACTGGCGAGGACGCAATTGCACCCACGTTTGCTCTTCAAATGATGGAACGTCTTACGGTGCAATTATCATGGCAGGGACCGCCCTTGATGAACCCTGTGGTTCACATCAGCATCTGCTGTGTGCTCTGCAGCCCATCTGAATCTTAATGCCTTTCTGTCTATGTGGGGGTGGTGTGTATGTATGTGTAGTGTAGTGTGGTGTGGTGTGGTGTGGTGTGGTGTGGTGTGGTGTGGTGTGGTGTGGTGTGTGTGTGTGTGTGTGGTGTAGTGTGGGTCTTCTGCATAATGGGGGACAAAAGAAGAATCCAAGGTTTGAATCAGAAAGGAAATGAGAGAGAGAGATGGAGGGAGCACAGACCAATGCACATGGTGATAAGAGAGGGAGAAAGAAAAGAAGAAAAGAAGAATGGCAGGACAGACGTGGACAGACGTGGAGGGAGAACAAGAGAGAGCAGGGAAGAGAAACTGGGAGGTGGCGCAAAGAGTAAAGATAGAGAGAGAGAGTATGTGTGTGTGTGTGTGTGTGTGTATGAGAGAGAGAAAGATGAGAGAAAGACTGTGTGTGTAAGAGTGAAAGAGTGGAAAGAGAGAGAGAGAGAGAGAGAGAGAGAGAGAGAGTATATATGTATATGTGTGTGTGTGTGTGTGTGTGTGTGTGTGTGTGTGTGTGTGTGTGTGTGTGTGTGTGTGTGTGTGTGTGTGTGTGTGTGTGTGTGTGTGTGTGTGTGTGTAAGAAAATGGAGTGAAAAAGAGTTTGTGTGTGTGTGTGTGTGTGTGTGTGTGTAAGAGAAGAGAGAGATACAGTGTGTGAGTGAGGAGAGCGGTTCCTGAGAGCCCTTGCCTGTAATGCTCTCCCCAGCAGACGGAGCGTTCTGTGCAGTGGCACCAGCGTGGGCTGGCTCTGGGCTCTCTGCGCCCTGATTGGCTGCCAGCCTCTCAGCATGTCTCTGTCTCGCCAGCTCTCGACGCTGGGCAATCTCCTCTTGTGTCAATGGCCTGGACCAAGTAATGGAGAGAGAGAGAGAGAGAGAGAGAGAGAGAGAGAGAGAGAGAGAGAGAGAGAGAGAGAGAGAGAGAGAGAGAGGGAGGGAGAGAGAGAGAAAGAGAAGTGCACAGCAGTGTGTCATTAAAGCGCTCCCAAACACTCACACAGTCAACTGCAGGAACAAGAAAGAGAAAAAAAAAAACACCATAAGCAGCAAATGATGGGAACCACATGAAAATGACTCCAAGGCCGAGTGCATCTATCACTCTGCTATTTTCCCTTCTCTGTCCGTCCATCCCTCCACCTCTTCTCCTCTCCCTTCCTCTCTCCCTCCACCACTCTCTGTCTGAGAAGTGACGCCGTCTCTGCATCAGTATTGACAGTGCAGTCACTCTGGAGAGGCATCTTTCTCAGCAGTTCAACAATAAGAGATAGCATTCCTTTGAAATGAGAATCCAAGAGAAACATTTCACTTTGGGCACGCTGCGTGGGAGTATGAAAAACAACATTTAGGGAATGTGTCATAACTCATACAAATCCAACTTAATTAGGGGTGGGGGTGGGGGGGTTGGGAGGTTACATTAATGATTAAGAAACATGAGACTTCCTAGCAGAATAATGATTTAGAATAATATGATGATGCGAATTTACAAGAACAGTTAACCAGATATTTTTGACCACACACACACACACCACACACACACACACACACACACACACACACACACACACACACACACACACACACACAAAGAAAAAGAGAAAACAACTGCCTAGAAAGAAAAAACCCTGAAAATGTAGCAACAGTTTCTAGGTGTCAGTTTGAAACAAAGCAAGCAGATTTGCTCATGGGAAACAGCAGCAGTGAGGTTTCCGAGGCTCCAGCATCTGTTTGCGAGCGTCTCTGTGCAGATGCCATACCGTGAGAAGCAGTGTGTACGCAGGGAAAGTGTTTGGACAACAACTCTGAAAATGTCCGTGACCAAGAGTTCCCATCCCCTGCTCTTTCATTATGATCACGACCATTACTGCCATCACTGCTGATGTTGTTTATCTCTTCCATTGCTCAGATGCGTCAGTGCTTAGCGGGAAACAGAAGTAACATCTTTCTAGACGCTACCACTGCTGCCACCTTCTTTTGAGAGCAGGATGTGTTCAGTGTGTGGTGACTGGATGAGCAAACGTAAAGGCTGGTATACAAGGTATAGAGACTCTATACAGTCTATATCAGACCTTTCCATCAACATTTTTCAATGATTTACCATCTTTGTAACGTTTCACAGAGCTGTAAAAGTCCAGCTTGAGAAAGTAAAAGTCCTACCGTGTATTAGTTCTACCTGTACAGGCGATTTCACCAATTAGGTGATCTACCTGGCTGAGGAGCTGTGGCAGTTAGAATCACCTGGTTTAGTGAATGGTTTGGAACAAATGTGGAAGGATTTTTACTTTCTGAAGCCGGACTTTTTACACCTCTGACGTATCGGAGCCCGAGCCCTCCCTCAGACAGCAAAGGCCGTCACTGCCCCGGCACTTCTGTTAAGGGAGACGCAGAGGCTGGGCAGGCCCCTTGACCGAGTCTCTTCTCTCTTCAGCACCTTAAAACTCAGCTCAACCCCAGCTGCTACAGTGTCAGAGTGGTTGCTGACACTCTGAATCTAAAATTGTTCATAGACAAATGCACATGCTTTTTTTTTTTTTTTTTTTTTTTCAGTCAAACTGTCACAAACATACGCATTATAGACCCCACGCATAAAAAGAATAGAAAATAGCCCTAATTTGAAATAAATAGAGAGATAGAGATAGAGATAGAGATAGAGATAGATAGATAGATAGATACTTTATTGATCCCCAGGGGAAATTCAAATAAATCACAACAAGCAAAGTGAAAGGCACAGGGATACCGGGTATCGCTAATTTCACTGACACAAAGCAGAGCAAAATCCAATCATTGCCACACCCACTATTTACTCAACAAATGGGCTGAGTAATTAATGATTGTGTCCATTAAGTCATTAGCCATACATTATTAATGTTCATATGGAGCTCAGTAACTAGTCTATAATGTTGCCGATCAATGAAAGTAGGACCATATAAATTAAAATGTATATACACATAATGACATACTATACTACTAAAGTATATAATGACATCCGATTCATTTTATAATACTGCAATAGGTGAATATTCATTTTTTTTTTTTTTTTATTTATTTACACTTCTATCAGAATGCTACTACTACTTAACGTCCAGGACATAGCTGGACAATGGAGTAATGTTATCATAAAATGGACCATTTTAGTTAGATTGATGGCATGTGATAAAAGCTGCACTTGGCAACATCCTGTTCATAGAACAGGTACCTCAAATGATTTCATGTGGAATGCAGCATGCGTCTTCACTGAGCTCTATTCATACGCCTGAGTAATATAGCAAATTTGCAACTCTAAGTGTTAAAGGGATAGGAATCCTAATTTGTGAATCGTTCAGACCATTAAATACAACTAAATAAAACCTTTTACTATTTGAGGCTGTAAAAAAGAACAGCTTTATGGCGGGACATTACAAATCTCATGACTGTATTGTGGAAAAATTCTGACACTAGCCAGTACTGGCCTTTCTGGTGATGGGCTTGATAGACTCACGCGGCAGTAAACAACAGCTTTATGGTCATTCAGCTAAGCCCAAATATAGATAAAGCCATCACCCCCAACCCCAACAGACATGATTACAACAAGAGGGTGACTAAAGCACATTTGTGTTTTTATGATCACACAAACGTCATAAAGCAAAGCAGCACTAAACAAGGGGAAAAACATGACCAATTTGCCAAATCCCAACAGCAGTCTGATCTCCAAACATGGCCTAGTGGTTGTGGTCATGCCGCACTGAGGTTTTGCGACTGTGTGAACACCACTCCTGTTTTGCTACCTTGTGTCTGCACAACGGCTACTTATCTCCTCACGCTTGGTCATAGACCTTTGAAAGAAACACTAACAATAATAATAAATTGATAAGTGACAAAAGGTCAAGTCCCGCAATTACAGTGGACATGCGCTCTGGGCCTGGGCTGGGAAAGCACAATTACTCAGGACTGCTGGCTGCAAATCCATGCCACATGTGACATTTGAAACCTCACACAGGAGTGTCATTGTGGTAAGTGAAGTGTAGGCTTGAAAGTGGCCACAATGAACGCAGCCAGGGACGCGGGTGGTGGAGGGCCTCTCAAATAGTGTCGACACATCCAGAGCCCCATAATAACAAAGCATCCACTGAAAATAGGCCCGACCGGCGGCTCTGTAAACACAACTAGTTATGATCGTGGCTGGAAATGGCCGTGCTGAAAACATGATTACACCTCTGCTTGCATAAATTACGAGGATGTAAAAGATGCCAGTGATGCAAAACCTCAAGAAAAACAAACGTGTCCAGGAATAGAAAGAGCAACTGTATGAATGGCCTGAACTTTGGGAATTCTATTAAGTACAATCCAGCAATAAATTGTGAATTAAACTGAACTGTTGAAAATCTAAAAACATTCCCCTCTCTTAAAAAAAACACCTACCATTAAGATAGGATTAAATCTCCGATGTTTGGTTTGTGATGTGGTGAACATGATGATGAAAGCATACCTACACCATCTCATCTCTATATCTAAATCGTTAACACATCCATTGTGACATGTCACACGCCCAGGCTCTTGCTGTTTCAGTATGAGTGGAGTTCAGTATGAGATCTCTGTGTATTCCCTTTGAGTTCAAATCTGTCACTTAATGACAATAATGGGAACAGCATATGTTTGTTTTTATGGCTCTCACTGCAGTGGTTATGAAGTAATGGGTTCCGAAGCTTCAAGTAATACTTTCGAACCCACAAGCAATTTTTTTTTCATACCTAGCTGGAAAAAATGAAGGGGAACATGAAGAGATATATCGATAGTAAATCTGTTGACAACACCCACTCCATGGGTTTTTACCAGGCAAAAGATTCTGATTGCAGATCTTTCCCTAAAATGGAAAGTATCACATGCTAACCTGTGAGCGTCAAGCTACAGAGATGGCAAATGGAATTTTCACCAAAGGATCAAAAACATATCTGTTGTATTTTCTACACCTAAACCGCATGTCAACTAGGTTTTTGTACCATACAAAAATCTTAATAATACATTTAAAATATGTTAACATTACCACATATCGTCACTTCTGTTGAATTTGATTGGCCTGTTAACTTGATAAATATATTCTTTAAAAATTATGGCCAAGACAGACACCACATTCGTCACGCTGGATTGCTACAGCCTGTATATGACAAACATGCATTCATCCATTTCAAACATGCTGGAGTAATTTCCCACAGACACATTCACAGGATTCTTCCCAGTGCTGTTGGTGAGACCCTGAGGCTGCTGCTGTTGTTGGGGATGGGGTTGTTTTGGTGTGTAGTCAGCACGCCTAGTCTGCCTCCCAACCACACCGAGCCATTGATGAAACTCCAATCATGTCATCGGCCAATCAGCATAGAGGACTCCTCGCCGCCAAGTGCATAGTCTAAGAGAGGTTACCCCACACACATGCTCCTAAGAACTGCGTGATTATCCTACCACGGAGATCCAAACCCCTCATCACTATGGCAACTGCACACACAAGCATGGCTGTCTGGAGCGATACACGCGGACCTCAGTATGGTGGGCTGAAATTACACTTTTTTTTGATAAAACGCTGTGGTTTACTTCTGGATAACACTTGAGACGCCGATTCCACTTTCCCTCTTACTGATGACAAACAGTGAACATAGGAATATTATCTAACTTTACTGTAATCTAGTTACAATCAAAACACAGTCCACAGCCTGAAAGCACCACATGAATAAATAAACTTTAACTTTTATACTATGAAGATTACAAACATAACCCTGTAATTTCTTATTTTAGTGGTGGCATCCCAGTGATAGTGGGAAGTATTTCGGCTTTGAAAAGCAGCTCTCTTACAATAATGACTTTAATCCACTTAACTCTGAGTGCCACTGGTTTTACATTGTCTCACTTTTGTACACATACAGTAGGATCTGGGTCAGCTTAAGTAATGCTGCTATAATATTCAGGGTTGGAAGTCTTCCTTAAAAAATGTAGGTCAAAAGAGAGAGGGAGGGAGAGAGAGAGGGAAGGAGGGGGCTGTACAGCTGCTCTGCCCGATGCAGTTCATGCAGAATAATTCAACAGCACATCGTTCCATTCAAATAAAAACACATTAAAAATGATTGCGGAGACAGAAAAAAAATGATGAATGGAAGTTCTCCTTCATTCCTTGTGCTGTTGCTTCTATAGCGGGGGAGAAGCAGCACGCCCTCCTCAGATGGGGACAGATGCAGCTTCAACAGGGCAAGAGTTTGGGTAAGGCAACACTCAGCATCTCTGCATAGTGCTCCTTGAGCACATACACAGAGTACACAAGAAGCCTGCTGGGAATGCTGCATTAAAAATGTATACTGAATAACACGTACACACACACACACACACACACACACACACGCACACGCACACGCACAAACACACAGACACACACTTCACAACCATGAAGGCTTACATCTGCAACAAGCTCTTGGCCCAGTTGTTGTGGGTGTAGAGCATGTGTGTGTGTGTGTGTGTGTGTGTGTGTGTGTGTGTGTGTGTGTGTGTGTGTGTGTGTGTGTGTGTGTGTGTGTGTGGTAGTGGGGGGTGTAGAGTGTATGTGTAGTATGACATCCGACAGCAGGTGGCAGCATCTAGGCAGGTGAGATGCTATGCCTCATTAAAGATGCTCCTTTGCAGACGGGGCCCAAACACATCTCCTCTCCCTCCTCCAACTCCTCCTCTTGACAGCTTGTCTCTCTCTCCCTCCATCTCTCTCTCTCTCTCTCTCCCCTTCTCTCCCTCTGCCACACAGCTAATGGCAGGCCCTTGCAATTATGGCTTGGTTGCCTGACAGGAAAAGTGGATGGCTGGTGGAATTCTGTGGGTTTCTGCACGCTTTGGAGACCTGAGGAAGCAGAGCTGAGGAGGAGGCTTGAGATCAGCTCAGGTCAGAGCGAGAGAGGGGGGGGGGGGGTTAGGTGGGTGGTTGTGTGTGTGTGTGTGTGTGTGTGTGTGTGTGGGGGGGGGGGGGGGTTCGGGCGTTTACGAAAGGCTGCCTGGAGCTGAGAGCTGGCAGCAGCGGCGACGACGGTGGTGGCAGGAGCAGCGGAGAGGGAGGGAGGGTGGGGTGTGGTGCGGGGTAAGAATCGGGAAACCAGCTCCAAAGAGACTGAAGGAGGAATTACGAAAACAAACAAATATAACCTGGCCCTATCCACTCCAGTGGTGAACTGTCACCTTTACTATCTGCCTGGGGGAGCACTGGCCAAGTAATGAGGGAATTAGTGGTCATGGAAAGAAATAGGATCGTAACAGTAATCAAGTTCAAAAATAATCCTGATTTGGGGAAACGGCATAATATAGAGCAGAATAAACAACAATATGTGACCGCTGGAAACACAGTGCACTTAACAGTCAGAACAGCCCTCGTCTTTTTATCACGGAACAGTGAGCCCAACCATACAAACACAACAGTCAAGAGATCTGGCCAGTTTAAAAAACAATAATGCAAGCCTTGAAAAGAACAGGCAAAACCAAAGGAAACCATTATGGGTATCTTATCACAACAACCATTTGTAACATTTACAGAGTACAATTCCAAATCTGCTTTGCTGTGTTTTCCAAGAACACGTTTTAGCATTCTGTATTTGGCCTACCCTTAAGCATAAGAAGCAATGTGGCTATTGTATAACATTGTGCTGACTTGACCCCTGATCTCTATTCACACGTGTTCCACAGGCCAGGCTATTAAACCAGTACAGAGAGCAATAATGGCTCCCACCCATCCTCTCAGCTTCCGCTGGACGGCTGCTTCCAATGACTCCACTCTGTGCACATGCACCACTGTCACCCTGGCCTTTCAAGTCACAAGTCATTTTGGATCCGTAATCACATTAGCATGTTGCAGTTCAGCACGCGTCCGACAAAGCCACTGAACTGAGCCACGGAGATTTATGAGGCAAGTACAGTAAGTGGCGGAACTCATTTAAGACTGTGTGTGTGTGTGTGTGTGTGTGTGTGTCTGTGTCTGTGTATGCGTCTCCCACCCCAATGAAAAAGCAGGCTAACCCTCAGCTACATCAATCCATCATGTAAGATGCATCAAGCCCTGGAGCTTGCCGTTTGGGTCCATTTGCTTTGATGGGGAAAAAATGGAAAACAGGCGATCAAGGAGGACGGGCCGGCCACAGACAGGTACTGTCTGGCAGAACTGGAGATGTTGAGGCGGACGCAGACACTTTACAGTGGCGAGGCTGGGGGAACAGCTTCCCTTGAGGAAAAAATAGCAAAAAAAAAAAAACAGTAGGTGCCCCCATCAGAGAAATAAGGCACTTCAGCATGTCCCTGCTGAGCAAAGACCAGAATTATTTAGTTTTAAATCAGCCCGACATGTTAGTGAGACTGTTAGCGTCAACGGGATCCACCCGCTTGCTTTCGCTGAGAGAAATGGGGTCTTTCAAGAGCAGAAGGATGTCAGAAACCACAGACATATTTTTTTTTTCTCCCACACCGCCACCCTAGCCCATCCCCTTTCTCAACACGACGGCTCTCCAGAACAAAGGCGGTGTTCTGCTGGCGGCCAAGGCCGGGTGGCCGGTCAGCAGTGAGCCGAGTAAACACGCCGACTACTCCATCTAGTGTCTGCCCTACAGACCCTCGCCGATGACTCATGCTGAAGAGAGGGAGGGGAGGGATGGGGAAGGGGACTCGATGGAAATGCAAGCAAGAGCGTCTTCTCAAAGAAGTGTTTCACTCAACTCAGTCAGAACCACAAAGTCTTGGCTTTCTATAGCAGCCAGAATTAAATTCAAATCCCTTGCTGGATCTGCACCTTGCTACAGTATCTTAATTATATGATCCAGCTCTATGTTCACGACTCCCCCACTGCGGTCCACTGATGAGCGTCTACTGCGTCGGCCTTCCACCAACACTAAGAGGTCACAGTCAGGAATCGTTTCTTCTATGATGCCTTGTTGGTGGAATGAATCACCTAATGCTCTTTGTTCTAGCAATAGTTTTGGGATCTTCAGAAAGTGCCTAAAGACTAACAAAGTCATTCTCCTTACAAAGTCTCGATTTGAATATGTTTACTGTAATTCATATTCTGTTCAAATTGACTTCTAAAATTGGCATTTTTTATTTAGGCTACATGATTTTACTTTAAACTACTAAATTTAATATTACCGGTAATGTAATGTTTATTGATGTCATTGTAAGTTGCTTTGGACATTGTGTCTGCTAAGAACTATAAACATCTACTGAGACCTCCTAGAGATGTGTATTTTCACATCTCCTGTCTGTATTTTCTTTTTCAAGATAAAGATTAAAAACACACAAAAAAAAATTCTGCACAAGTTTTGGCAGCCCTGTGGAAATGAGAGATTTAGTTGACTTTTCAAGTGAGAAAAGTAGATATAGCCTCTGCAATAAATCTTTTGTTGTGAACAACTCCAGTTTAGCATGAGATTACAAGCCCAGAATCGAGTCCTGCCACTATCATATCTCATTATTTCCATCATCCCCGGCATCAGCCGGCAGACTGATCCTGGATCAAAGCTGCCATGTGTCTCAGTGTGTGTTTGCCAGTGTGGGCAGCTGGCGGCCGGCGCTGGAATGAGAGGGCCGATGGCACTGGGGCTGGATGTGGGGAACGGCTGGATGTGGGCAGCGCTGGGCCCGGCCTCACAGGCCCCCTTTCCCCAGTACGCCCCTGCCCCTGCTCCAGCACCTGCTGCAGATCAAAGGCCACTGGCTCACTTTAAAACATCCGGGAGGCGGGCCAACACACGCCGCATGCAGCCACCGCCACCACCTGCACCTGCACCCAGGCTCAGCTGGGCGACTGACACGTCTGACTCATGGAGATGTCTCAATTCATGGTTGCATACTCATAAATGCAAATATACCACACACACCCACACACACACATTCCACAACAAAGTATGCTTATGTTGTACACAGACACAGACACACACACACACATACACACATACACACAAACACATATAGAGGACACAAATATAACAGGAAGGATTTCATGAAGCAAAAATGTAAATAATCACTGAGTCAGTCTGGCAGGAGTAAATGAGCTCTGTTGTTATTGGGCCCGGGGAGTGTGGAGAGACAGACAGGGCTGCTGAAGTGGGAGACGTGGGAACTGAATGAGACCGCAGGGGCACACAGGGACAGGGACGAGGACCCTAGGAGGCTGTCTGAGCCGCGGGGCGCACACAGATCACTCACGTACCTCTGCTTGTTCTGCGGCAGCGACCTGGAATCCACGGCGAACATCTTCGACACAAACACAATAACCGGGGCCGCATCTTCGTTGGAGCACTCCAGGAAGGCTTTCAAGGAGGAGGATGAGAAGAGAGAAAAAAGAAAAAAAGAGAAGACTGTGAAGAAATCAAACAGAATGAGAAACCACGGCATTCTCCGAGCTTTCTATTAGGTATGCGCAGGCGGCAAACATTTCGCCTTCACGGCTGTTTTTGTGACTGTAGCCCAGCATGAGCACTGGACAGTGGAGGGGAATATCAATGTGAGACCGCGCGCACATGGAGGTGAATCTGTAATAAACCCAAATGAATGTCGTAAAGAGGGGAAATAATACATTTGATGCCAGTTCAAATAGAACACGGGCTCTCCTGCCAACAATGCAGCCTGCAGCCAGCTAACATGAGCCACGGGGTGCTGCCTGAACACTAAGCAGGGTGAGAGGAGAGGGGACTGGGGAAAAACAAATGGGAGTCGGGGGGTGAGAGAAGCCTCTGGTGGATGAATCTGGAGTGCTTTGGAAAGACGCAGCGCCTGCCAATATCGCAACTTATGGCCAGATTCCGAAGTTGCCTCGGTGGATGGAATTTCGCATGGGGGTCTAATGAAATAGAAAGGCTAAAGGAAACATAAATACCGTCATAAAAGTCCAACATGACACGAGGCCTACTCCATGAGACCATGAAAGCGCTGGTCTCATGCCCCCCAACCCCCCCGCTCCCACCCCCAAACTCTCTCTCCAGAAAAAGATCAAACAACCTCTCTCACACAGGTGCTGGATACCAATCCAACCTCCTGCTGGGGCAGCCAATGAAAATCACTCAGCGTGAATTCTATGACAATGCACTCCGACTACATTTTTGCATCAACAGTGCTGAGTTAATTAAAGCTATACGCACATACGCATCTGTGATGTGGATATTTACTTAGAGATGAACTGGCTCTGAGTGTAAGAAATGAATTACTGGTAAATGATATTGCATCTCATCATGTGCATGACAATAAACTTCACCCTTGAACCTTGACCCTTAAAGTTGAATAGCTTTGGGGGCTGACCTCTCTTGAGCTCCTGGGTCTGTTCGGGCAGCGAGTCGAAGCGGCGCGCTCCCACGCTCATCAGCTTCTCCACGCGCTCGGCCGCCATGTCCAGGGGGCTGGGCAGCTTTTCACACACCATGGCTGCGGGGCATCGCTGTTAAGGAGCTTCAACCAGGAGCCACGGCCAACACACTTACCGCCGAAACGACAGGACACACGAGCAGTCGGAAACAAAATAACATGGACACAGCAAGCTGCGTTAAATTATGATTATGACCATACCAGCATTTCCATACATAAAAACACACACACACACAGACACACACACACACAGACACACAGACACACACACACAGACACACACACATACATAAAATGCATTTTGGATTGGATTTAATGGTAACAAAAAGAAAGTGCAATGACTAGCAGGCATTGGCCACATATGGAACAGCTTAATGAAGTGACTCATGTGAGAGGAAGGATACAGAGCACCGCCTGGGACAGTGGCAGCCACTGGCTGCAGATCGCGCTCAGGAGCACTTTGGGGTCCGAGTGGCGGAGGTCACGGGCGGCCACCTTCACCCCTAGAGAGGTCACCACCTTCTCCACCTTTTCCTTGTCTCTGTGGACACAGTGAGATTGTCAGGTGTGGTGACAGCGCCCCAGAATAAAAAAAAAAACAAAACAAATGAGGCTTTGAGTGACATATTACTGGCCATTTATAGCGCACCTTCTTGTGATGACAGCGTCGTACAAACTCCAGATGTTGTCAAGGACAAGCTGTACGAAAAGAGCCTTTTTCCCTTTGGACTGTGAAGGGAGACGGAGAAGAAAGCCGTCAATGTCCAGCAGCTGTTCAAACAGACTCAGTCAACATACATCATATTACAGGGGTACGTACGAAACCCAGGAAAAGTGATATCTTGTGTGTGTCAATAAAAAGACAAACGCCAATCACACAGAGCCTTCCAGAACCACATATGTGCAAAAGCCAAAGCCCACAGTCTGCCATTTCGACTTCTGTCAGGAGGCTGGACATTAATTGCCAATGGAAAATGGCTGGCATTTCTAGAGCCAGCACTTCTGTAGTCAGTCACGCGTTCCTAAAGCTCTTTACCAGTAAAATCTTATTCACCCCGCTCACAGCTGAGGCAGCCTATTCAAGAGCAGTGTTTGGGAGTGTTTGAGGTTGCGCGCATTGCGGAAAGACACCCTGACATGAGGTCAGGGCAAACTAGGGTCTTACTGGGAGCCCACTGATTACTGGTTCTGCATTCAACCTCTTCATTTGAAGCTGCCTACTGCCAGCACAAAAATATCTCTCTAGGTTGCTCATCCACGCAACTCAACTGACATACTGAAAATCAATGGGAGTGTGAGGGGGTCAAGTGTACAGGCGTACAGGCGTAAAGGCTGCCGACCGTGTTGATTGATTGGTCTGGAGGAGACGTGACATCTGACAACCTTGCTCGCCGGTCATTACTGTACAGTTCTAACAGGCGTGCAAATGTGGTTGTGTTTATCCTGCAGAGTTCTGTCAGGAAACTCATTTGTGTCTCTGACACCCACTGAAATCGAATACACAATGAAACCTACCAATGCATGTGAGAAAGCTCATTATAACTCTGGATCCATTACAAAACACAAGAATTATATATATATATATATATATATATATATATATATATATATATATATATATATATATATATATATATATATATATATATATATATATATATACACACTAATGACTAAAATAAGCAGCCAACTTGCATATCCATTACAGGGAAGTGTTAATGCAGATATTCGGCCATGCAAGAAGCAGCACATCAAGGTCGATTATATCTAGTTTGGGCTGGCCGTCTGAGATACAGTAGGAAATGCCCCTCCTGTCAGAAAGTAACAGCAGCAAGAGAGCGCTCCTACCTAAGCTGCTGTATGGGGGCTCAGACTGTGGGGGTGGGTGGGTGCAGCGGAGCGGTGGAGAGAAGTGTGTGTGTGCGTGTGTGTGTGTGTGTGTGTGCGCATGTATGTATGTATGTATGTATGTGTGTGTGTGTGTGTGTGTGTGTGTGTGTGTGTGTGTGTGTGTGTGTGTGTGTGTGTGTGTGTGTGTGTGTGGGCGCCCGCCCACCCGCAGGCATCTTCCCACTCAGTGAAGAGGCCAGTGAGTGTGTAAAGAGGAGTCCACTTCCATAGTGAAGTCGGCGTTACTTTACATTCATTACGGCTGTAGATGGCACTTGAAGCAGTGAGCCAGCATCAGCGGCAGCGCCAAACCACTCGAGATTGCCAGCACAGCGGGGGGACCTGGGCGCAGCCAGCTCCTCTCTGATAGGCTGTGGGTTACAAAGCCATCCACTTCCACGGCACACACCACTTCAAACTCACCAGGATGGGGACCATAAAGAGGTAAAAACGCCAACCTGACTCCAACTGGGTGAACTTCAGAGTATTACAGACGTAGGTGTACCACTGTTATGCCTACACGCCTAAAACACTTCCCTGGTGCCTTTATGTTGCCATACTATATCAATGTAGGGTCAATGTCATTGTTGTGGATAATAAGTAAGTATAAGTATAAGTTTGTATACTCTTTTGATCCTGTGAGGGAAATTTGGTCTCTGCATTTATCCCAATCCATGTATTAGTGAAACACAAACAGCACACAGTGAACACACAGTGAGGTGAAGCACACACTAACCTGGAGCAGTGAGCTGCTTGCTACAGCGGCGCTCGGGGAGCAGTAAGGGGTTAGGAGCCTTGCTCAAGGGCACTTCAGCCGTGGATGTGGGCATAGCAGAGCAGTGCTCAACCACTTCCCCCGCCCACATTTTTCCTACTGGTCGGGGATCGAACCGGCAACCCTTCGGCCCGAAGCCCTAACCAGTAGCCCGTGGCTGCCCCACTAATACCAAATAACCCTCGAGTTAGTTAACAGAACAATACTGTTTACGATGAGGCATTACACCATTTACCTGAGCTCCCTTCATGATCCTCTTGGCTTTGAGATTGAGGTAGTAGTCTCCCCACAGTGTCTTGAGCAGCACATCGGAGCGGATGCCCATTTTCTGACTGTACATCTGGGCAAACTGATGGATGCTAAAACAGAAAGCAAAGATATGTGCGTCACCACCCCAACACCATTATCTTAGACCTGGTCAGCGTGATCTCTCGTCGGACTGAATCATGCCTTAACCCACACAAATGTCTACCCAGCGGCGGCCTTCTAAACTTCGGCTCCAGGCTACCGCCATGTGTTCATTAGTGCTTACTGGAGACGATAACGAGGCAAGAATTAACTCTGACCACCTCCTCGAGCGCGGCTGCTCAGTTAGCGGTGCCACTGACTCATGTGTGTGCGTGGGAGGCGAGAGGAGACATGTCTGCCACCTCCACGCTGCCAAGACCACATTCATCAAAACGTCTACCATTCATACCAAAGCTGTCATCAGGCAAAGCCACTGAATGGCCCTTGGAGACAGAAAAAAAAAATCCTCAAGACTTTTTGAAGTCTTCTCTACTTCTAGCAGGATCGCTAGTCTCCCAAGGGGGTGGGGGAGGGGGGGGGGGGGTTGAGGAGGAGGAGAAGGAGGAGGGGAGCAGGCAAATTGTCTTGGATGTATGACATTACTCGTAACTTAATTGCCATATTTATAGTCTTGCTGTAATCAAAATGACAGAGACAGGCTTTTATAAAAAATTAGATCTCTTTGTTCTTCCCATCCATGTGTCATCTTCATAGTCTACCTAGAATGGGCCCACACACAGACGGTGCAGTAGAGAAGCCTGCCTCTCTCTCTCTCTCTCTGTCTGTCTCTCTGTCTGTCTCTCTCTCTGTCTCTCTCTCTGTCTCTCTCTCTGTCTCTCTCTCTGTCTCTCTCTCTCTCATTATGCAAGCCCCTCTCCAGCTCCAGCCAGCTAAATGAGCCGCTCCGGCTGCCTCGCGCTGACCTCGATTGAAGCAGCCCAGCCCGCCGCTCCTCCGCTCCGCTGGCTAAAATAAAACGCTGCCCTCGTGTACCATACACAGGCTCGCTGCTTAAAAAGTTTTTAGTTACTTAGACAAAAATGGAGTCCATTAGTGTCCTCTGCTTGTGCGTGTCCATCCATAAGGGCTTTTATCTGTCTGTTAGTGGAAATGCTTAATTGTACTTGAAAATGAAGAGGAGGGAAACGAAAGTGCCAAATTCACTTGATGATAAATAACAGAGAAAGCATAGCACTACCCTCAGCTCTGAGTACCATCTTCAAATCCAACACTAAAAGGGTAATACTAAAAGTGCTACAATATTTTGGTAAGGACTTTAGTCTCTGCCATCGTGTGTGCTTTTTCACCTTCATTAGTAAATGTAACAAAGCTCTTGTGCACAAATAAGCATAGTATTACCACATCTGGCGCTACAGATACACCTACATTTAAACTAAATCTATAACAATAAGATCAGTGGAGTTTCAACCTGGCATCTCTTTGCCAAGAGCTCCACCTTGTGGATCTTTTGGAAATGACTACACCATGCACAGAACTGAAGATAATATTTCACAATCAGTATCAAGTAGGGAGGGAGAACACACCTATTCCTGATGAATGCCTGATGAATGCCTGCATATCCGGTTGTTAAGTCATGATGCAATAATGTGCAGATCATTCTTTTTTTTGGTCCAACTGCTCTCAAAGCCGCTCATTCTCCATAGAATAAAATAAACATTTTTCTTTTTTCTCAGAGTAGCCTTTAAGACAATTGTCATCCTATTACTCACTTGTTGCCTCAACCTGATAAAATCCTATTTTTCTTAGAGGCCTGGACCTTAGCCTTGATTATATCATCTGGCTGCACAGGTCCAGTAATTATTCTATTAGAGGTAAGTGATTTAGCTTTACCCTCACTAAAATGAAGGTGACTGTGAATGTGGTAAATGTTTTTGGACGAAAAAGCTGTGAGGCCCGCGATGTCGGACTTAACAACCGGATACACCCAGATGTGTAAGGAAGTACATACCAGAAGCCCCATCCATCTATGGCGCTGGCAAACACCACGTTGCCTTGGTCAGGGGAGAAGTAGAGATGCGAGTCATCCGTCTCCTCCAGGCCGGCGCTCCAGTCGTACACCTGCTCCCCGCTGCTGTTCTCATTGACCGCAGGCTGCTGGGCCTGGGCTTGGGCCTCCGCCTCCTTCTCCGCTCGCTCCTCCAGCACTTTGGACGTGAAAAGGGATCCGGTCACAGCGTTGACCTGGAGCGTGGAAGAACACAAGAAGCCGTTGAGAGGTTACTGATGGGCGATTACGTTTCAAGTAGTGGGCTGACTCAGATGGGGAAACAAGCAATTCCGACCTGTTCCAATATTTTCTTCAGATGTGTGTGGGCTTCTTGTGCGGTGAGTTTCAACTCCACAATGAGTCTGTCAATTTTATTGATCACTAGAACAGGGCGGATGTTTTCCAGCCAAGCTTGCCGTAAAACTACTTGAGTCTGCAAAAGAGAAAATCGGGGGAGAAGTCAGAGATTAAAGTATATAACACTATTGCAATCCACTTTACTTTTATTTCACCAGAACAAAAATGACCTATGGTGTTAAACACAATGGTACATCCTGATATATATATATATATATATACACACATACATACAGTTAAGAACAAAATTATTCATTTAATAATAATCATTTAATTCAATATTCATTTAATGCTGATTTTCTCTTTATCAATATGTTTGTTCTGACTGAAAATTACACTGTCACATGCCAAAAGTTTGTAAGACAATGTGGGAGAAACATGGAATTTAAAAAAGAAGAGTTTATCTTTTTTTAACATTTTTGTGAAAATGAAAAATTATTTATATCCTTTTTCAATAATCTAAAGGAACGATTATTTGCCATCACTCTGGCCTTGTGCTCACTTTTTTGACGGATTGAGGTCTGGACTCTGGCTCTGCCACTCTAAAATGTTGATATTGTTCTCATTTAACCATTTCTTGCCTTGTTTGGCTGTATGTTTTGGATCATTGTGTGGTTTAATGGTCCAATGATGCCCATTGGGGCAGGTCTCTCGGCAGACTGCCTGATCTTTTCCACCAAAAATCTCAATGTAGCCCCTTGTTTTAGTGTTACCGTTTACTTTGAGAAGTTCACCAGGTTCCATTGTCTGAAAAACACCCAAAACTAATACATTTCTATAGCTATTCTCTACATTGTGGATGGTGTTTTGGTGGTTGAAATTTTTACTCCATCTCAAAATGGATAACTTGGTCATCTTGGATTCTGATAATGGATCCCTCTTCTCCAAACACGCACAACTCAGCTAAACCTTTATAAGGTTACCTGGACAAAGAATTTTGCTTTCACTGGATTGGATTTTTTGACCCAGGGACATGACCTGAGATTGGCTTAAAAAAAAAAAGCATTACATTCCAATGACACCATGTCCATTTCAATTGTGGGGGTTAGAAAAGTATTCTTTTGGGATGTTCTTCAACCAGGGAGACCTGGTGACCTTCTCAAAGTAAACGGTAACACTAAAGCAAGAGGCTACACTGAGATTCTGGAGGAAAAGATCACGTAGTGTGCCAAGAGACCTGCCCCAATAGGCATCATTGGACCATTAAACCATACAGTACAATGATCCAAAACATACAGCCAAACAAGGCAAGAAATGGTTAACAGAGAACAATGTCAACATTTTAGAGTGGCCCAGCCAGAGTCCAGACCTCTATCAGTCAAAAAAGTTAGCACAAGGCCAAAGTGATAGCAAATAATCGTTCCTGCCTCAAAACCCATATTGCTGCTAAAAAGGTGCGGTCTACAATCATTGTAAAGACATGTGGGGTGTACTACGAATCTCGATTAGTGGGTTAGTGAGGTATGTTGCGCTCAAAGCCAGGCTATGCTGTGACACAAAAGTGGATCTGTTTTAGTGTCGCTATATCACCATGGTATCTTATGCTGTCAACCAAACCTGGTCGGAAGGAGGTTATGTGCTAAATTATAGCTCAAATCGTGTAATCTACCGCACACTGACCAATCAATTGTCTTAAAAACGAAGTTCTCACATGTAGGATTCTGTCATATATTTTACAGGTGGAGCTCCGCCTCTACTAACATTTTGGATCTCGAATGTGCTTTAATAGTGCTGTGTGTTATTTAAAAAGGGTATGAATAATTTTGGACATGCCATTTTTCATAAATATGTTAAAAAAGATAAAAATTATTTTTTTTTTTTTGTCTTACCATGTCATTGTTTTTATATTATTGATTGAATGGACATTATTGTTTTATTATTGCTTTTCCCCTCATTTTAATTGCTTATTGTATTAGGCTGTTGATTGAATTGATATTGTTGTTTATTATTACTATTCTCCTTATTATATTTGACCAACACTCTAATCTGTTCCCTGTTCAATTTTAAATATTATGTTGTTTTGTATTTGTGTGTCGCTTTGGACAAAGGCGTCTGCCAAATCCATAACCATAACCATAACATTACATTACATTTGGATGACGCATTTTTAACCAATTAAAGCAATTCTCTCAATAATTTTAGGCCAATTTGAGAACGGTAGAGTACAGTAAGAATAAGTGCATCAGTGAGTGCTATTTTTAAACAGTTGAGTGTGACAGTTGAAAACTTTGGATTGGCCTGAGCGTACCGGTGGCAGAGCTAGACGTCGTTCGTCTGAGGAGCGGAATGGTCTGGAGGTAGTGTATGTCTGTATGAGGGCATTCAAGTAGGTGGGAGCAGAACTGGAGACTACTTTGTAGGCAAGCGTTAGAGCCTTGAATTTGATGCGGGCCGCCATAGGTAGCCAGTGTAGCTGGATGAGCAGCGGGGTAACATTGCCCTTTTGGGTTGGTTGTAGACTAGGCCCGCCGCCGCGTTCTGGATCATCTAAAGGGGTTTCACTGTGCAGGCTTTCAGTACTGCATGGTTAATGCAAAACTATTACAAGATAGATCAGTCCTTAAATGTTAAAAGTTATATTGGTAAACTATGATAATGAGCAGTATTCCCAGGCACAAAACAGCAGGGTGGGTGTTGGAGGGAGATATTACATCGTGAGGTGTTGAGTATGCAGAGGTTCATATTGGGATTTTGTGATAAATTACCATTATTATTGACAACTAGCTGATTTAATTTAAGAGTTGTGGTGAAAGACTTTAGCACTGCAGCAATGGGAAACTTAAAAAAATGAATAAAAGAGGGAATTGACTAAACTAAAGCAACCATCAAGATTATTCTTTTATACTTTCCTAACCGTATGAATTTTATTTCTCAAAGAAGGCTGAATCTGTGCCGGTTTAATCTGCCCAACCACAGACCACAATCAGTAAGTGTCTAATACCTGAGGACACACTCCTTCCACTGCATCCACCACCACGATGGCTCCATCACAAAGCCTCACTGCCGTGGACACCTCCGAGGAGAAGTCCACATGACCCGGGGAGTCAATCAAGTTGATGAGGTATTCATTGTCGCCTAGACAGCCACAATAACACAAGCAAGCCTAAGTCAAAGGTTATCCATATAAAGTAGCACGACTAACATACTGACCGTTAACAGAAATAACTTACCAGAAGCATATTGTAATGAAATAGCACTGGACTTCATGGTTATCCCCCTGATCTGCTCATCCTCTCTGCTGTCCATGTACCTTAGCTGATTGTAAAATAAATACATTTTAAACAATAAAGGAGTATGCTGCAGAAAAATACTTTACTGGACCATTTATACTCTCTAAATTGGCAATCAAATGTAATGTGTGCAGTCATACATCTCCATCAAACAAAATTACCTTTCCTGCCAGGCGGCTTGATATGATACCATTGCTAGCAACCAAACAATCTGCCAAAGTAGTTTTTCCTGTAAAGAGAGTGCATGGAGTTAACTTAAATCTTTCAGGCTTCTAAATAGGTGATTTCTTACATTTTAGACACATTCAGACTCTTAATCCACTTACCATGATCTACGTGAGCTAAGATGCAAATGTTTCTTATGTTGGCAGTTTTCTTCTGCAACTGAATTATTTTTTCCAAAATCGTATGCCCCATTGTTCACTAACGTCACCTGAAAATCAAAACCACAGAATTAAGAAATCTACACCCACCCCTTACAAATGACTGACATTCATTACTATCATAGTCTGTAACTAAAGTTAACAAGTTGTCAACACAAATCCGGGTTTAACCATGCTTAATCCCAGAGCATGGATGTAATGAGCATTTCACACGACATTAAAGTATTGTTAATTTACTTTCTCCCCAACTTGTAGAATATGACCTGTCAGGCAGGCAGGCAGGCAGCAGCAAGCAGCATGACAATCAAGATAACATTGACGCTAGTTGTCAAATAGGCTAACTGGTTAGCTAACAAAACAATGCTAAGTCATTTAATCAGCGTTAAACTTCACCAAACTCTCCAGATGTTAGACAGGTAAAGCAGTGCATGGCTGAACATGTACAGTAACAATTTAATACAATATTATAAAAACTATGTGTCAGGTACGGACAGAACAACCAAACTCACGTTGTTTTCGCTTCCCAGGAAGTGACGGTATACAATTTGAACTTTAGCCTGTGCACGTCACACACAGCGTTTCCTAGAAACAGGCTATCCAAACGTTCCACGGTTGCTAAGTAACATAGTGCTTCTATAAGAACTCTGGCAGAGTCAAAACTTCAGTGACAGTAGGTTGGAAGGGGCAGAAGTCAGAAAAAAATTACTTCTTTTATTTAAGAAGTTAAGGAAATGACACGGCGTTGTATTTGTCAACTCTGCAGCTGTGGGTAAGATTTTAAACGATGTGCTGTTATTTGTGGCCCAGAAAATGATTTTGTTGAATAACTAACAGGATGATAAATAATTAGTGATGGTGTGTTGATGTGGTAACACAATCTCAAAGTAGGCTAACCCATCGATAACTTACCATTCTCATGACAATACACGTGGAAAAGCGTGGAAATGTAACTAGTGCAATTTAATATACTTTAAATAGGCCTAGTGTTTGTGTGTGTATTTCACCCAATTGATCATTTACTTGCTTGTTGGTGCAGCTTATAGGGAGACTTACTTGATGTTTGTTTGTTTATGGTTCTTAGCAGACGCTTTTGTACAAAGCCCCTCACAATTACATCATAAACATTACATTAACATTAAAATGATCAGATAATAGTCAAGTCATATGGTCTTAAATAACAACTATTAATGGAGTAAATAGAATAATTGTCGTACCTGTACTCAAAACCTTCCAGCTGCTCAGAAATATGAGAGTTTCTGACCATAAGCTTAGGCTACTGAGCATGCCTGGTTTTGGAGTGGCCTATAGCTAGCTAGCCTATGTACTACTCGCTGGATGCCCATTTATTGGCCTACCACACCTTGTTTGATAAGTACACACAGGGAGAATGCCACTGGTTAGTAATAGCAACTGTACCTACTAACAACAGCTATTTATAGCAAGCAAATAATTGCTCCACAGTGGATTGTCAAAATGACTACAAATGCATTTAGAAATGCAAACTGTTTGGTAATGTTTGAGAGACACTACTTGAGGACTTGGTATTTTAATTTATTTTAATTATAGTTATACTTTTGAGTTTGCCTAGATACTTTAGTAAAGACAATATGTTTCTTTTATTTTACATTTGTTGAATCATTGTCATTCTATTACCACATACCGAATCACATACTGTACTGGCACTTTGTATTGCAGATTGTAACTGTTTGCAAAACCATTTATTTAACTACATTTTAAACTAAACTTTTTTTTCAGACGCCACCGTTGCCCCCATCCACCTACTGCACTGCACTATGGGAAGGGGAATAAAGTGTGTGTCATCACCGAATACACAGAGAAGTACCCTTCCTATGGCAATCAGCATCCGACTCAAAGCCTGAAACCTAAACGGGACTTTGAGGGTAACAAGGGGAAAATGGATGGAACCACCACATTCAAGTAATCTTGAAAAGCTGGATTTTATTGTGCAATCATAAAATCCCTGTGTGTGTGTGTGTGTTTATGTGTGTGATTTCATTAGTTTGTTATTTTCAGGACGGATTATATTCCATATGAAGTTCTCCCGCGCCCTGGTCGGCAGAAGGCTGAGTACAAGCCCAAACCTGGTGAGATAGACATGGGAACCACCTACAACCAAGACTTCCCCTGCTATGAAGTGAAATCAGTCCCTCCTACCAAGCCCAAACAAAGATCTCATGTGGCATCGGGTAAATTGGACACTGTGCCCACTTACAAAGGTAACTTCAGCAAGTTACATTTTATTGGGTTTAGCATGTCACACCTGGTTGACTGGCTTTGGTATCTGCTGATATTTCAGAGCTCATCTATTTACTGTTCACTGTTTACTTCTGTTTACTCTCATTGTGTTGTAAATATGTTGACACTATGGAACTCATGAGAAGGTCAGACTGAGTATTCCAGTTGGTCTCAATGGCAGTTGCTCAGTCAGCTCAGCTAGTTCAGTCAAGGAAGTATTCAATCTGGTCAACCTCATTTTACACATTCAGATTAGATTTCTATACAACCGACAGACTCAGAGTTTTATTACACCCTGTTATTGGCAAACTCTCATATACTATAATAAAAACAATGAATGCATGGCACAGAGTTCTATGACACTTTACTTATAATACCTATACTTACTTGTATGAGAAGAGTTCATAGTAAAATACAACACGTAGATCGTACTCCATACAAGACACTTCACATCATATCATAAACTGACTGGTCACAGAGCTGTGTTATGTTATGTAATCAACATATATTTATATTGGACTCTGTAGGTAGTAGGTACCATATGTAACAAACAAACTTGAATTCAATAGATATGTTTTCTGCTTTTGTATTAGCCAGTTTTTTTTTATGTTTTATCAAAATGTTCTGCCTATCATTTCAAAATTAAGTAGTAAAACTGACAGTTTCATTAAGTCTTAAATTATACTGTTAATTCCTCTTGGTAATCCTCTTAGGGTGATGACAGCTTTTTCTGATTCAATTAAAAATGTGAAATGTTCTTCTACAGAGGATTTCCGCCAGTGGGAATTGTCAAAGAGGGAGCTCCGAAAGCCAGATGTGACGTATCATCCTCCCTCAGCCAAATTTGGGAACTTCACCACATTTCAGGATGACTTTGCTCCGAGGAGCCTGGTGCCACGAAAGAGCTTCAAGCCCTCCAACCAGCCCAAGCTGTCTGACGTGCCCTTTGACGGGGTTACCAGTAACCAGCAGGCCTACGTTGCCCACGCGCTGGAGCCTCGTTTCTACAGGCCACCCAAGGTGTACCAGCGCAGCAGTGAGCCTCTGCAGGGCCTCACCTCCCACAAGCAGGACTTCCAGGGCCTGCCCGGTGCCATCACCAAGAGCTGCAAGCCCGAGAACCCCAAGGCCGCCTCGGACAGCCCCTTCCAGAGCAGCACAGAGTTCCGCGACCGCTTCCAGCAGTGGCCAGTCGCCATGCCCCCACGCCACAAGACCCTGGAGTATGTGGCTCCCACCGCCTCAATGGACTTGAGCACCACCACCAACACGTATTACACCAGGCACAACATCCAGCCCTATGTGTCGGCAAAGCCCTTCGCTCGGCCTGCCCAGTCCTCCGTGCCCTTCCAAAGCATCACCACCATGAAGGAGGACTTCAAGCCATGGGGGTCGTGCAAGCAGGACATCATCAAGAAGCCCGAGGAGCTGCACAAGGCCACTGGCAAGATGGAGGACCTGACCACCTTCAGGGCCCATTTTACCCAGCATGCACTGCAGCCAAACATCAGCTTCAAGCCGCCCAACGCAGCCATGCAGAGGGACGTGCCCATGGAGGATGGGACCATGTACAGCACCGAGTTCACCCCGAAGAAGATCAACGTGTGTCCAGCCAGCTTCAGCAACCCTCCGGGGTACACGCTTGAGGACAACGATGAGCGCGGCCACAAGTTTTTCCGCAAGATTCCCTCTCAGGAAGGAGTTAAGATGGTCCAAACCCAGGAGGCAGTGGCCGTCAACTAAAAAAGGTGACCACAATGGTGACACCATGAGGCTCATTAAAACAACTAATTTTGCTTCTTCCAAATGTTTTGTGTGAGAGATTCAGAAATATTTTACTCGGTATAAAGGAAAGGTAATGATGCATTGTGGAAATATAAGAATAATCAGTAGATGCACATCTGATAGCAGAATTGACATGTTGATTACTTCTGACATATATTGACTTTTAACATATTTCATGAGATTAAATCAAGATAGTCTAATCTGTCAGCCCCAAATCACTGCTATTTGATAACATGACACTGACGAATCAATGTGCACTTTTTCAACATGTATTGCCATCACACAGAATTATGTACTTGAAATGTTTCCACTTTTGAAAGTGAAGTTTATAATTGTGGGTGGTTCCATAAACAAGGCTTAGAAGCAAACGGTATTATACCATTAAATGTATATGATTTTCATTAACAGTTATCAGTTGCCAAATCATATGAAAATCTAGTTAAATGAAGAATCAAATAAGTTGACATAAATTAATGGCACTTAACTTTTTTAACACAATAAGGAATTTAAATAAATCTATTGAAAATTGTTTTATTTTCTCAGGTCATTAGCAGTTGTGATTAGCTGTAAGCGTATGCTGTAATTGTATCCATGTTATCTTCTCCAACAGGTACTATGTAAAACACATTATAAGGGCAGTATCCATGTTGACTGGTGGTGTGTATGTAAGATGAGTTGTGTATTTAATACATTTAAACATTTGTGAATGTATTAAATCCATGCGTATACAATTAAAGAAACATATATGACATTAATAAACCACATCAACAAGTGCTATATGCAGGGTTTGTACTATAATCTTCAACACAGGCCTGGCCAAAAATATTACAACCTGTACACTTTTTACAAATATCTTTATACCCATGTTTGGTATATAGTAACATCCCTAATTATGTGTCCAAAAGTCTTGGAAAGTTTCTTTTGTTTTCTTCAACCTAAGTTAGGATTCACTAAAGGACACTACAGTATGTTCTGCTGTGTCCACAGAGCTATTTCCCACACAGGCTTGACCATTAGTATACTACAATTGCTCCTTTGGCCTTAAGCCCCTTTTGTGGTGCAGTCCTGATAGTTCACCAAGCCCTTTGGTCAGGAATGAAACCGTTAAAACTGCTGTCACTTGGTAGGGAAGATTCTAATGATATGGTGGTACCATAAAGTATTATGAATTCAAAAAACTGAATTATGACTTCAGATCATTCCAAACTTGTCTATTAATGTGCAATGCCAAAAGAGGACATCTTTTGTCATTTTTTCTGTTACAAACATTGCTGCGGGTGCAAGAGAACTCATTGCAGGTAAACCTAAGTGCAAAATAGAAGGGGGATTTTTTTTAGTGCTTTACAGGATGTCTGTTTTGAGGGACTAAGATTACTGTAATTGCAAATTAATACCAATAGAAATTATCCAATGCAGAACACAAGGTGTCTTAACAACCAGGATGTTTTTGACAAATACTCTTCAGTTAAGGGCTTTTAAGGCTGTGTACATGTCAAGTTCTCTGTATGCATATTTTAAAAAGTGAACATATCCCAATATTTTTGGCCATGACTGCACAATACAGATAACTAATTCATTCACTAAATCAAAGGGTAAGAAAATAAAGTAAACAAAAAAAATCTACACTCAATTTACACAATATTGCACTTAAAACACAATATTTACAAGACATATTTTACAATGCAGCACACTGGTACAACACAGTAGAAAACAAATCTAAAAGATCCACTTGGCTTTAAGAAGCACTGTAACTACTACTACTACTACTACTACTACATCACTGGTTACCTCTCAACAAATTGATGGGGGACTGAAAAAATGTACATATATCCTTTCTGAGTCCAACAAGAACACATCCCTTCGTAAGTATTCTCATAAGGACTTAACCGTATCCTGTCAAAAGACCTCCACATATAAAAATAAATAAATATTTCCCCTGCAATTGCCAAGTTTTTCTTAAAGGTCCGTTGATCACATTTGGATATTCATCATTCAACCAAGTGATGTTTTCATATTCACAGCAGTGTCTTCGTGCCTTATATTTGTACCCACTTAACTCCCTTCACACAAGTGAATGGTCCTATAGGATTCTGATCTAAATCCAGACCAGGTTTAGATACAACTACAGATGCATTTGTTATAAATACAAATAATACACACAGAATATTAATGTACCACTACTGAGAGATTGTTGTCAAAACATTGTTATGGTAATTGCTTCTTACAAAAGAATGGAGTAAATAGACAAAAAAAAAGTTTATCTTCTTCTGGTAATTGCTGGCCAGCTGATCCAGTTTTACTAAGACTGCAGGCCAATTTTTTGTGGAGATGTTGTGGCAGAGCTGTGGTCAGAAGCACATTAAGTCAATATTTAAAAAAAAAAAAAAAAAAAAAAGGTCACTCAGTCTGAGGATCCGAATGCGTCCAAGCCACATAAAGATGTCCAAAACATCCTCTTCAAGAATTCAGTCAAGTCGCAGGGGACTTGTTTTTGTTTTGTTTTGTTTTGTTTAAACGTTCCCATCTTTTCAGGTGTGTCTTTCCAGGCCAGCAGCTGAATATTCTAGAAGCATTTTGACTTAAAAGTCTCAAGGTCTCAGTAGTGAACACTAGATGGGGTGTGTGTCCACAGAACAGGACTCGCAGCATCTCTGTCTGTACAGCTCCACCAGACACAGCTGAAGACGTTTCACTACCGCACAGTAATGGGTGGTATCCTTGCATTCACCTAAACATAAAGAAATAAAAGGGTCACAGACAGATCATCACATGTGCTTCAACTAAACTAATAGGCATTTCATACAGGTACTGACAGTGCACAGTTACTTATGACAGAGGGGTGGTGCCACACCAATCCACTGCCAATGGGTCTCAATGGCCAGTTGCAATGCCAGACATTATATTATAAAACCATGTGCGGGGCAATTTACCAGTATCAGGTTTTATAGGGTATTTCTCCACTTGAAAACAAGTAAAAGGACTCGAGTGACACTTAAAGTGCTTCACAGGACAACATGAAAGGAGCTTGGCTGAAGAGTCACCAGCACAAAGGCTACTCCACACAGACACATGGTGGGCATGCCAGATATGCCCTTATTAAAAGCTGTGAGGGGACGCACACGTGTGTGTGTGAGAGAGAGAGAGAGAAAGAGAGAGTGTTTATGTGTGTGTGTGTGTGTGTGTGTGTGTGTGTGTGTGTGTGTGTGTGAGTGAGAGAGAGTGTGTGTGTGTGTGTGTATATGGTGGGAAACAGAACAGGATCTTACTGCTGCAGGACGTGATGTTGCAGTGTTGCCAGGAGATGGGGCGCCGTTGCCAGGTGCACTGCTGGTCGGCCAGGGTGTTGTTGGTCCGGCGGTGGACACACTCCACGCGGCGCGACTGGAACCCGCTGCCACAGGCCACCGTGCACAGTCGCCAGGGCCACACCCTCCAGTGGACATCGCACGCATCTGACGAGCAGTTTTGCGCCAATACCGGCCTAATAGGAAAGAGAGGCGGCAGTCAGACATCAGTCACTACAAGTCAAAACAAACATCTAAATCATCTCCCTGACAGAAAGAAGTTTCTACAAGGAATGCAAACATCTATGTGTCATTCAAACGAGGAAAGTGAGAATGTCAAGTCAGTTCTGAAAAAGTCAGTGGGTTGTTTTGTTTTGTTTGGGGAAATGCTGCAGGGCAACCGATGTGATCTCCATTTCAGATTGACTCCGAGCCCACGGCAACGGGAGTGCATGGGCCACGGCACGGAATGCATTAGAGAGCCTCTAGATGCGCGTGGTGTCCAATGTGAGGGGTATCGGATTTCTCACTGCAGCAACGCCCTGCACAAATCAATACTTTCTCCACGCCAAGCAGCCGTGCTGCATAGAGAATGTGTTTGGCGGCTGTGGGATCCAGGTCAGCACCTGTCTTTGGGATCACACGATGTTCTGGGGCTGGCTGAGCTGTTCAGATGCTTGCACATCACTGTTCGGCTCTGAGTGGCCACGCCTGGGCCCAGGCATCGCCCTGTACACTGCAAAAGCAAAAGTACAAAGACATTCAAAGCTTTTAAAACACACCACTGGGGTTGGTTTTATGATTGTTTGACTGAACTACAACCTACAATTCAAAGATCTGTTATCCCTAATATTTCTCCAACAGAGACATTAGAATGAAACCAGTAATGACAATATTTCCGCAGGGACTCAACAATACATGAACAACATTCAATCAATTAATTAATCAATCAATCAATCAATCAATTAGTCACAACAAACTAGAACGGAGGAGCACTCTGTGATTTACCTGACCCCATGGGCTGGTCACCCACTCAGCGCAGGTGTCAGTGGCGCAGTCCTCTCGGTCCACAGGCCGAGCAGACGCCACGCAGCTGGACGGGGGCAGAATGCGCACCGTTCCCGCAGCCTCCACCTGCTGACACGACACCTGCCTCTGCCTGAAGCCACGTCCACAGGTGGAAGAGCACCTGGACCAGACAGTGGCCACCCAACTGCAAAAAGATACCAATGAAAACACACAAATACCTTTATGTGGCAATATAGGATTGCATACTGTATACAGTAAGTTCATGCAAAATGCTCCACAGTAATCATGCCAGACTTAAATGCTGAACTCACTCCTTCACTGAAAGTAAGCAGAGGTCCAAAAGTAATTTCTCTGTATGGCTAACATGTGCAAACTAAACACATTCTTGTGCAAGATGACTTGTGAAACTCCGTATCCGCCATGACAGACATGTTATTTTTTCAAAATGGTATTTTTACTGCTAGTCACCGGAGGCCGGCCCAAAGCACACGTTCTATCTCGAACATTAAGGGTGTCAGTTCTCATATGAGATCCTGAGTTATGGGATAGAGCAGGTTTTGGGATTGGTCAGGCGAACAGGGGCAGCAACAAAGACCCGCTTTGTGTGAGGATCCCCTGTTGATAGTTCGGAGAAGACACTAAGCAGTTTTGCAGACTGAGTTGATCTTTTTGATTAATGGTAGAGCCAGTGTGCATGGCAATAATCAGATGATGTTTTTGGCATGGGCAGGGACGACAAATGAAAAATGTTTTCTTTTTTCCATGCTCTGAGTTTTCATATTTTCATAAAAGCAACCAGTCAAAAAAAAGAAGTGTGCTAAACTCCAGTGCCCTGTTGAGAAGTGCTCCGACCTTCGTGAATAGGTAGACATGATCCAGCTCTGCTCTCTCTGCTTTCTGCTTATTGGCCTCAGCTACCAATCAAGGCAACTGATATTGATGAGCTGTGACATTCAGATGGTACAGCGCACCGACTCGGTGGGCCCTGCAGGAACAATAGTGGTTGATTCATGTTGTTCGCGGAGCGTTTGCACGGCCCCTGTGCAAACAAACGTCAGGAGGCAATGACTGATGGGCTTTTTCATGGGGAGAAGCAGCTTGGCCACCGATCATACAGCCAGAGGGCCTACAGTCAAGTGGGTTTCTGCTGCTTGCCGCCTGGATTTTCCTCCCCTTGAACTTGTGGGGGGAAAAAATGCACTTTCAAGTGATCTACCAGGTCATGTGCTCGCAAGTATGGTGGACAGCAGAGAGAAACGATGATGGACGGTAAATGCGGGCAGTGGTAGCGTAGTGGTTAAGGAGCTGGGCTAGCATGCAGTAGCCAGAAAAGTTGTGGGATCCATTCCCGGCTTCCACCGTTGTGCCTTTGAGCAAGACACTTAAACCCGAGTTACTCCGGGAACAATGTAACAATGCCCTTGTAATATAGCTGACATATGTACTGTAAGTTGCTTTGGGAAAAGCGCCTGCTAAATTAATACATGTAAATGCATATATATGGACCTGGCGGGGCAGTCCTTGACGTTGCAGGCCTGGGGGGAGGTCACTGGCCTGGCCAGGTGGTGGCAGGTGGAGGGGGGCACCTCCCGGTCCTCCGGACTGATGCAACGGAGCCTCCTCGTCTGAGTCCCCCGGCTGCCACAGGTGGCGCTGCACACACTCCAGTCGCCCAGCTGCCAGGAGAACTCTGCGTGGGCAAAACACAACATGGCCATTAGAGAGCAGAGCGGATCATTCATAACAGACACCAGCGTTTACAATAAGCAGCAGAGAAACACTGATCTCATGCTTATTACGACCCAAGGGGTACACTTGGGTCATATTTGTTCTGATTAAAACATGACGTGAAGAGAACTCTAGAGAAGAACCTGAACCTGCCTGGCTTTACATTGGGTTTTTTTTGTCTGGCTTCTGTTGAGGACAGAAATCTAAGCAAATAGATTTGCTTTGGGGCTGTGTTTTGGCCTTACTGTTGATTAGGCATGCTTTGTCCTCGGCTCTTGTGATTTTATGCTTCCAAGCATTTGTTTATGTTAACTTTAAAAAAGATACAAAGAACTTGGCATTCCACGAAACAGAACCACTTTTATTCACTTCAAGGCATAATATAAAACATTGACTGGATATTTCACTTTTTTATTATTATTTCCTCGGGCTCTGTCTTTTAATTCTGCTTTCCAAGCGTGAAAAAAACATGAGACATAACGGTGAACATTCTGTTTGTACTACCTCCCCCTCCCCCTTCCTTAATGTCTTTTTCCTTCTCTCTGTGTGAAATGCCAAATACTGCCCATGACAGGTCATTTTTGATGACTTAAAGTGCTACAATTGACCGGGTTCATTAAGGTTTAATGATGGGTCCCAGCTGTGTCCACAGAGTCGCCCAGTGTGGAATGCGAAGTGACAGCACAAAGGCCATTCTGTGAATTGGCCTAGCATGTCCAGACAGGTGATCCGCGAGCGGGACAGTGTGACAAAACCAGTGCGAGAACAGCTTGGGCGCAGACTGATTATGGGTCATTCTCAGATGTCGGGCCAACTATGGGATAATGTGATGACTGATCAGGAGCAGTTGTTTTTGGGGGTGTGGTGTGGCACACACAGACACAGACCTTCCACACTGATGTGGACCCAGGCGGAGAGAAGCTGGCTGTCCGTCTGCGTCTGGCATCTGTAGCGTCCGTCGAACCTCCCGTGCAGCGTGTTCACCTCCAGAACCCGTCCCCCCACCAACAACCGGTGGCGCAGGCCCTGGGTCTCCTCCAGCGTCTGGTTCTGGAAGTACCACTTAATGGCTTTTCTGTGGTTTGGAACGACCGGACACCCTGAGGAGAAGCAGAGAGGAGTGGGGGCGGGAGAGAAATGAGGCCGCCAGTCATTCCTAATTTCTCCTGATGAGCCTGCTCCTGTGTGTGGGACTGCCCCCCCCCCCCCCACACACACACACACACACACATAGCGGAGCCTGCTTTCATCTGCATCCAGACCCATTAGACACGCTCGCCCAATCAGCCACCACAACATGAAGGCTCATTACAGGCACATGTGTGCTTACAGTGAATCAGAGTCACTGCGTTCATCTCACAGCTGACTTGAAGAGTTAATGAAGGACGTGAGTGAGTTAATGGATTCATCTACAGTTCCAGTTCAGTGCATGTCCATAAGCCATTAATCAGTCGCAAATCCACATCATATTCCAGAAACAGTCGGAAGTACTTTTCTTGATGAAGGCCAAACTTAAGTATGGTAACTGAGGTTGATACAAAAGCCTGTCTTGGTTATTCAATATACAGCTACTATGATCAGAGGAACAGGACAGATACAACAGTGTTCAGACAGAGATATAAATGCTGAACTGGATGATACCTATGCGCAGGATATCTCCAGATTGGACCATGGCCCTGGTGCCGATACGGGAGGCCATGAGGACTCTTTTCCGGGCTCCCTCCTTCGGCACGGACCCCTGGTGCTCAGACAAGGCCTGCGTGGCTCCTGTAACAAATAACCCAAAATAATTTACTCAAAACAGTGACAATGGCAATCATAAATAAATAAATAAATAAATAAATAAATCAACCAAAACTCAGCATAACAACAACAAATTAATTTAGACAAACATGCTTAACCCAGAATGTCACAATGAATTTGATGACAGTTATTACATTTTATGACTTTGAGCCTACTACAGTAAAATAAGTATTTTACAAAACACCACCCTGGAAAATGTACTTCCAAAAATAAAACCACTCACTTGATAGTAACCTGCTGTCATGTTGTGTGGGTGTCTCTAAAAGGCTATGAAGAGACCACCCACCCACCACTGAGACTTTTGCCTTATGGCTCCATGAGTTACATATGTCTGTATCATATTTTCAAAAAATGGCTCCAGTCCTCCACCATGAATGTATATCCTCTATGGGGTGCAACTTTAAAAAAAAAAGAATAAAAAAGAAACTGTATAACGCTAGACAGAGTTTACCACCCCAGTAAGGACTGGCGTTGCCAGTGTTCCAACTTGGCCTCCAAGCGAAGTATTTCTTAACATGATGTGCCTCTTGGTGCCAATATCAATACGCCACTCATGTGTCGGGACAGTCAGCGGGCTGACACGGGTGGAAAAAGAGCAGCGGCGCGAAAGTGAGCGCGCGCTAAATCACCGGTGCTATTGAGTGGATCCACGCGGTGGCTCCTGTGCTACCCGTCACGGGCCGAACCGGAGCATGACATACGACGGCAAGAGCACACCTTGGAACTCACCAGACACGTGGAGGTGGCTGGAGGCTGAGGATTTTCCGATTGGGTTGGCAGCCACGCACGAGTACGTTCCGTAGTTCTGGAGGGTGACGTTCTGGAGCAGCAGCGAGCCGTTGGCGAAGAGTCGTGCGTTGCCGTTCAGCGCGCCCTCCTTCTTGTGCCAGCTGACTGTTGGCTGTGGGACACCTGTTAGGAGAGAACCAGCACCGAGACACCCGAATATCAATCACAGACATATTACTCCCACCTAATGGGGGGGGGGGGTATGAAAAGTGTCTATTCATAGCACAGATCAATGGAGCAAACACAGTATAACACAAAGCAGGCCTACTTGTGCAAATCAGTATAACGAATGCTAATCGCAAATGTCCACTCAATTTCCCTAATAGTCTTGCATCTCCATCAATGAGAAGCATATGTTGAGTTTTATTAAGCCCCTTTTCCCTCAAAAAAAGGAGGCAAAAATGATTGCACAGGACAAAACTATTGCCAAATTTGGGGCACCCTCTAAATGGTGGAAAAAAGACAGACATTAGAGTGAGTTATAGTGGGACAGAGTGCTTAAGTGGTACAGAGTGCTGCCTGGAGGCTTTTTTCCTCACCAATACGACTCATTATTAAAGACAGACTCAGGTACAGTTGAAGTAGAACACGGAGAGCCCAGCCATGACGACAGGGCGGCATTATAGCAATCAGACAACACGTGCCGTAAGTAGCTGTTTCCATTCCAATTCCATGTTGACCAGTTGAACAGGAAAGCCTAAGTGGAAATGCTTGACATTTCCTTGAAGTGTCCATTTTTAATTCACATTAACAACAGATGGAAATGCACACAGACTTACATTTCTTTTAGCCAAATTTTCATAAAATGTGCAAATAAGTTGGATAGAAACCCAGCAACTGACTGACCCATACCAAACACCTTACAAAGATACCTGACAGAGAGTACTCATGATTCAAAAATATGTCAGCTATTTCATAAAACTGATGATAATATTGCCATAGACAGAGGTAAGAAAAAACACTACACATTTGGGGGACCTGATACACACTTACAGCAGCCGACAACTGTGTAAAATGTTTTGCCTCAGTGTCAAGTAGCTACCTTCCTAAAATATCATTCCAAATATATTTTTAAAATTATGTTCTCGTTTGGGACCACCTCCAAATCATCATATTCCCCCACAGCCTTTTTTCTCATTAGCATCCAAGGTGTGAAGAACCACTTTCTCCTCTAGCGGTGCAGCCGAACTCATCTGCATGACATTTGTCATGTAGATTTTGGCTCATCTCATCCTCTGGCCATTAGAGGAGCTCATCTCTTACACGTCCTGACTTCTCCACTCTCTGTGGCCATTTTAATACTGTTCACAACAACTTCAGGCAGCTATTTCAGTAAAAACGGATTATTTCAGGAAGTTATAATAGATGACATTAGCCTCAACGCCCTGATGAAACTTTACTGCAGCAGAGGAGTGAGTTATCAGCCACCTTGTTATTTTACCACACACTGACTCACTCTACTTACGTGTAAAAGGCAAAAGTACAGTGAACATGGGAATTAACATGCAGCCTCAGTAACAAATGTCATGTTTTTGCCAGTCTGTGTCAGAAGTGCATATTGTTGTCAGGTCGTCTGTCATTGTTGGAATGGAGAGGAAACCCTGATACTGTCTACCACAAGGGTGAGCTGTTGTAAAGATATTCAAAGGAATTAGCCAATAAAGATGCACATTACACACTAACACACACACACACACACACACACACACACACACACACACACACACACACACACACACACACACACACACACACACAATGTTGACAGCCCATTAAAATATACACTTGCAATATTATGCAAGGAGAGGAATCAGAGTAGCAGAGTGCTCTCTGAAACTCAATTTGTGTGGTACATTATTGTTTTTTGTCTGAAGCTGTTTTGCCTAGAACAAATGTTTTAATGATTTAATGATTGCCACCTCATTTCCCTCAAATATTTACATTTTAATAAGATCGGCCTGTTCTCTTGTTTCAACACATACACAGACGCACACAGACACACACAGACACACTCTCTCTCTCTCTTTCACACACACACACACACACACACACACACACACACACCCATCAGTGTGTGCCGTCTTTGTCAGTGCTGTTTTCTCAGGCTCTCTTTGCTGACCTCCCCAACGCGTATTAAATTTCCCTTCTGCAATCAAGATGATGATGAGATCTCGCTGCTAGGCCACGGCACAGCTCCTTAAAGAGCCCATGTGTTGTTTAGCACTGTATACATTCACACACAAAACCTCTTATGCAAATCTTTACATCCTACTCTGGCATCCTACTGGCTCCGCATCACTTGCATGTATTTATTTCCACCGCTGTCCCTACGCTGAAAGCAGAGGCCAGGGGGGGGGGGGGTCCTGCACCTCTCTCCGTCTTGACGTTTCGGGTCGGCATAATCAAGCTGGAGGGTCAGCAGCTGGGTCTCGGACAGACTTCCTATGAGTTAGAGGGGCTGTGGGCTGCAGCTGGCCCGGGCGAAGGGGTAATGAGTGAGTGGCCGTATCTGCTTACAGAGATCCCTCGCACAGGCCCGACGACTCCGCTCGTCCTCCCAAAAGAGCCCAGGAAAGGAGCCATTATTTATATCTTGTTTGTTTTGCCTTTTCCGAGTGTCCTCACTCCGCACTCAAATCGTGATGAAAAGGGGCACTCGGTGTCGACGGGCAGGCGAGCGGGCGGGCAGGCGGTGGTAGCGGCGGCCAAGTCGGCAGCACTGAGGGCATTGTTGGCAGCAGGTGTTTTTCCCTGGCGGCTCTGCCAGCATCCACAGGATGAATGCAATCACTGAGCCTGAAGGAGCTGGGGTCCTGTCCTCACTAGCCCCTCTCTTTCTCTCTCTCTCTCTCTTTCTTTCTTTCTCTCTCCCTCTCTTTCTCTTTCCCTCTCCATCCCTCTCCACCCCCCAAAAGAAAATCCCTTTTGCTTGTTGACTTTGAGTTTACACGACCTCCGTGAGAGAGTGGGAGTCCATTTACAACCCTGACACGCATAGATGAGAAGAGAGAAAGAAAAACGTCACCTTTTCTTAACTCCCGAAGATTCGTTTTATAAATGATGCAGGACTCATAAATCCGCAGCAAGACCAATAACAACCTGAAAGGTATGTTGACATTACAGACAATTTCTCTCCAATTACCTGGAACCTTCACCATTTCCTTACTGGGGTGTAGATAGGATCCATTAAACCCATGATATGTAAATATTCACCATGTGTTACTTGGGATTGTGGGATATTTCAGACGTGACAAGAATTTAATTTATTTGTGGTATTCAGAAAGTATTCCTGGAGCATGATTGCTGTCCTTGAGAAGAATAAGACTTTAATACTCTCCAGCCTTTTGCTCCTGCGGCAATCCTTATGTGCACTAAGCTACCATCCATCCATGATATGCATGAATTTAAACCATTTCTAGGGGAAAATTAGCCTGCCTAACATCAGACCTCATCTCATTGAGATGGGGTCTGGGAACTAAACATTCATTTTCTCGTATTTGAAACGTGGTTTACGAATGCCCAGAGCCGTTTATTGGGCGCTACGAATGTCTATCAAATGCGTCTGTACATAGCTCATAACGGCTTCGGTGTGTCTTCATCGTCTTGCTGCCCTCCCTCCGTTCTGTGATTGGTTCCTTCGTTGAGGTGAAAACGAAGTCCATACAATCCAGGCTGCCTAGCAGCGTGAATAAAATCGCGCGCGTAAGGCAGCATGGGAAAACCCAAGCTAGGGGAAAATCCTTTTCCATACAAAATTGTGAACTACATCCAAAGTCATATTCTGGTCTTCTGAGGAACGGTGACTGTCTTTGATGTTACTGACCTGTGACTGGGCAGTCCAGCATAAGGTTGACTCCCAGACGCACCCTGATCCAGCCTCCCACCACGGCGCTCAGGGCAGAACTGCTCAGGTCAGACACATTTCTCCAGGACAGAGCGATCTTGGGGTACTCTGTCACCAACAGATCAAGGCCACATTAGGTTAGGTTAGGTTTTTAACAGAGATGAGCTGTTGGAAGAGTGCTGACTCACTGTACACAAACTATCTGCACAAAGGCTTCAACAATGAGTGTTAGCTGGGCCATAAAAAAGGAAACCTTCCTGATGTAGGTAGTGGTGTCAGGAAATGGACTTCTATTTTTTTTACTTCCACATTATTTGATAACATTATATACTGAAACCACATCCAAAGGAGCACAGCTGTGTATTCATCTCAAGGGCCACATGATTAAAATCTGTAGGCCCACTGAGTAGATGCAATACCGGTCATCTATGGCTGTAATCAAATAATTATAGGCCTGTTATGCTATGACTGTTAAATACTTAAGGGTAATGATGGTCAATAGGAAACATGCTGACGTAATGGTGTATGTGAGTGGGTATATCAAGTTGGAAGGCAGCCCTTAACAACATCAGTGGGTGGACATCTGTGTGCAAATACTGCATGTCCTCTGTCTGATATGCAATATGCATGCATCACGACTTGGTTATGTAATCCTAGGCCATGCAGAGAGTGGCCTGGCTGATGGATGGAGGACGGCGGTCGAGGAGCTTACCAGCGAGGTGGAGCTGGGAGCTCTCCGAGTCGGAGCCCAAGTCGTTGGTGGCGGTGCACCTGTAGAGGCCGGCGTCCTCCAGGCTGGGCTTGTAGATGTGCAGCCCCTCCAGGTCCTGCCACAGCACCCTGGGGGAGAGAAGAAGCCAGAGACAGTCTCCTCAGTGACCTGAAAGTGTAGAGTTACGGCTTGTGATTCCTTAAGCACGCAGGCATGCCACATTACTGTAAACAATTACCGGACAAATTCAGTTACGCCAGGTCAGTGCGGGGTTAAGACAACGACGAGGGCCGGAGCGCTTTGGTTATTGTGGTGAAATCAGAAACATACACACACACATGTACACACAGAGACACACATTGACACACACACTCGCACAAACACACACACAAACACACACACACACACAAACACAGACACAAGCACACACACACCACACAGATACAAACACCACACAGACACACACACCACACAGATACACACACACAACACACAGATACACACACCACACACACACACACACACACACACACACACACACACACACACACACACACACACACACACACACAGGACCGGTTTCATCTTCCCTCCGATAACGCCCTTGAAAGGGTAGCGATCCATTCTAATCACACCTGGCATTCCAGGATCCGACCGGACAGACGAGCTGTTAAAATATTGGATTTCCTGGACATCAATCAGGTGGTATCCTCTCCAAAAAAACATGTCTATTTTTGGTCTTCTCTCGTGTAACTCCACAGCGCAATCAGGCACTCATCGAGCCGGGTCTGTCAGAAGTAGGGGTGGGGGGCGGTAGGTGTTTATGTAGGTGATTAGAGAGTATTTATTGTGCGTGTCTGGGGCTTCCCCCCCCCTGGGAGTAAACCTGAGCTGCGGCGCTGTAAGCGAGCCTCCAGACGGCCTGAGAAGGAACCTGACGGAGCCCAGCAGACCTCTCCAACAGGCTGGCTGGGGCCGTGGACACCAGGGAGCCGCATTGGAGCCCCAGGGCTCTATTAAAACAGACAGCCTGTCTGCGGCATCAGGGAGCCTCCCTCACCACCCCTCCCTCCCCCACCTCGTCAGCTCATCCCTGGGACGGCAGTGGGGCGGGCGAGCCGAGCCAGACCAGGCGAGGGCCTGATCGCCTCAGCAGGCATGTGGCAGGCAAGTGTCCTCGGCTCAGCGTCTTTAACGGCTAATCGGCGGTCGCTTGCTAACCGGAGGACAACGTAGCAGATTTCTGTTCGTCTCCCTCTCCTCAGCTCATCGGTCTCTCAGTCCCCCATGTCAGTGGCCGTCAGTCAGTGGGCAGCACCGACACACTTCATCTGCCACGCATGGGAACGGCATGTGCTGAGACACTCAATGTGCATCACTCACTAATAGGAGCGCACAGCCAACAGGGATCTGGATTAGATATTACCAGAGAACAAGGGAGAGCAAAGACCAAGAAGGATGTTGAAAGACTTAAATGCATATGAAGAAACGAGCAACTCCACACGCACTCTTCAAATGTGACTTGAATTTAACGAGCTAAGCCCGTTGTTAACGCAGTGAGCTAGCACGATGAGAGTTCATGTTTAGACATCTAGATGCGGAGAAAAGAGACTATTGTTCGAGAGAGGAGCGATGGGAACGGGCAGTGGTGATATATTGTGCTGGAGAGTGAGAGAGTGCGGGCCGGCGCGGAGGAGTGGAGGATCTGCTGCTGGACCGAGGGAAAGAGAGAGAAAGAGAGAAAGAAAGAGAGAGAGAGAGAGAGAAAGCGAGAGAGAGAGGTGGCCTGGTAAACGCATACGCTGCTTTATGGCCCTCAGGGGCGCCGTAAGGGCCCCTGTCCTGCTCCCACACAACCCTCTCGGAAAAGAGCATGTGGGAATGTGCGCTGGACACCTCCAATGCGCACCTCATCAATGGCTGCTCTTTCAAAACACACCTCAGCGCCGAGCACTCGAAAATGTGCTGCTATACCAACAGAACGCAAACAGTTCCTGGATACGCATATAAAGCCTACTATTTGAACGAATTCAGTTTACCTGTTGTGTGATCAACAAATGATTATCTTATATTAACTTAACATGGAATGTTAATAAAAAGTATAACACTCCAAAAGTATTTCTCACTTCATACATAAGTGTATGAAGTGAGAAAGTAATCAAAATGATTGAATGAATGAGCTTAAGATAACATGATCCCAAACACGCCTGCTTTATGGGGTGGGGTGCTTCTCTTTGATCACCCGATACTGCTCCCTCTCAGAATCCTCCCCATCCCTATGGCAGGATCCCAGAGCGAACCGAGCGTTGAGGCGAAGCTTCACGCAGCTCAAGAGTCTGTGAATGTCAATCAGACGGAGCCTTTTTCGCATTTCGGCTCTGGCCAAAAGTAAATGCTGACATTGTAAAAGCAGAGGCGGAGACAGCTCTGCATCCACACACTCTGCGGGGTTCCTCAGCTGCGAGGAGAGGAGAGGAGTGGAGAGGGGCCGGGCCCGAAGAAAGAGACCCCGGCGAGAGGTCACAAGACTGGGCTTCTGTACAGACGTATCCCCCCCTGCACCCCCAGCCCCAGGCCCGTCCACTGCACTGCCGTTCACCTCATCTGGGGAAATCAGAAGGCGCCTACATGCGGGCAAGGCTGCTCCGTTTCATAGAGTTTGAACACCATCACTGTACTACACGAAACACACCAATCAATTAAATAAATCAATTCAGGTCCAACCTGAAGTGATAACACATTCAACCTGAACATTTGAAAGCTGAACGTATCCAATGTGCAAGAGCAACACAGATAAACCCCTGTGGTTGGAAAGTGAGCGTTTGCTGAGCATTATTTTATGGTGCCGCACACTGTGCTGTTAACATAGTTGAACAGTTAACCATGCTAATCGGTGAGGCCAATGATTTCGCCTATAATTTTAGTCTAATTGGTATGCAGGGCGGGCCCAGGCCCCTTCCTCCCTCCCGTAGAGGGGCCCTTCAGCACGTGGAGCTCCTTCATGTGGCGAACACATGGCTGCTGAGGAGATGCTACAGGGGTAGGAGGAGGGAGGCGGGGGGGGGGGGGGGGGGGGGGGGGGGGGAGTGGCAGCGTCGCGCCGGGATCTGAGTTGAGCTCCCTCTCAGATGTTACCGGTATTTTCCACAGGTCCAAGATGACCCTGATTACAGGCAGGAACCCCTCAAGGGTCCAGTCGGCGGAGCCCGGCTGGCTCGCCGCTCAAGCTGCCACACCGCATTAGCATTGAAGCCGCGAGCGGCGTGGGGAATAAGGCTCGTCACGAGATGGTTTAGCGTGGCAAAAAAAAGACCCTGTCCGTTTAGGCCCATCAATCAGACCTGACTGACTGGCAGGACCTTAAGCGATAGGATTATCAGTTCCATATGCGTCGCTGTGCTGACACAGTAATGAGGTAAAAAAAAGAGGTCTAGACTTTCATAGGGACGGAGGAGAATATTAATCGTCATCTTCTTACAGAAGCCCAGTGATTCTTCTTCAGCGAGCTGTGTGGTCCGCGCCGTGCTTCTGAGATGCACAGAAGCTCCTGTTCAGACAAAGGGAAGACTAAACATGAGCCGACATCACCAACCAGACACTAATGGCTTCGCTGCTCACTGTCTGAAGAGATCCCCGCGAGACTGACTGCTGATGGGTCTCGAGCACTCGAACCACTAAGCTGCATCGGCCGCGGCTACTGTCATGTGAGTTTGCCTCTCCTCTCCTCAGACTGCACAGGGTTGCGTTAATTAGCTGAGGCAGATGACAGACCGGGCGAACGGGCGAAAGGCCGGTGGAAAAGGTCAGCAAAACAGCCCTTAAAAATCGGAGGGTGATACCTCCAAGGGCCAGTGTTGTGCTTGGCCCGAGAGCCAAATGGAACCGAGGCCCCCGGGGGTTGAGTCCCCGCACCAGCCTTGGGAGCTTTTATCGCTTTAATCCCGCTGCTGGCACACTGGGGCCCGGCAGCAGGGACTGGGGTAAACAGAACTGCTGTTTCCAAAGGGACGGCACAAGCAGGCGGCTGCCAGACGGTAAGCTGTAGACAAGCTGACCGGCAGCGCCCAGCGAAAGCACGAGCTGGGGCAATCAATGTGCAGGCGCCAGCGCCAGGCAAAAACAATGTAAACACGCGAAAGCATTTGCATTCACCTCCAAACTAGGAACGGCTTTGGAGATCCAGGGCACAAAAACGCACTCTGATTGGCCTCCACCCTATGAACAGGGGCTCTGTTTTCAGATTGAGCAAAAGTTTCACGGCACATAAATGTATATTATCCTGCTGTACATTGCTGCTCTTCTTGTGGGCAGCAACTGTAGTTTTAGGCATGGGTGATCTAACAGGGAATAGAGCTGGCAGAGGACCCTCTCCTAGTGGCGGCGTAGGCTCCTATGCCACTGCCGCTGATGGATCAGTGCTAAAATGAGGTCTGCAGCGTGTTTGCTCAGCCAAGAGTGCCTTAGATCTGGCACATGCCTTGGCCGGAAAGAGTGGAGACAGTGTTTAGTGACTGTCTGGCCCCGTCAGGCAATACTGCAGCTGAATTCTAATGTCCGTTTTTTAGCGTTTCTCAGTCACCAAAACAGTTTATCACAATCCAGTAAATCGCAAAAGTAATGGAAAATAAACCTGAAAACAGACCGATAACAAAAACACATTCTGTGTCTATACACATGTTGCAGAGGTTTTGGAAGTACAATAAAGACAGGAGAGGCACAACCAAATCTGTTCTCATACTTCAGTATCCCTACATAAGACACATGAAGTCCAGCAGTAAACATGCAGTGCAGTAAACATGCAGAGTCCTACCTCTCTCTATACTGTAACGGAGCTCCGTCCTTAGTCCAGGACACAGTGGGCGGAGGCACGCCATGGACAGGGCAGAGCAGGGAGAGGCTGCGTGTGGCATTGGTCAGATAGGCCACCCTGCCGATGTATATCCTCATGTCCCTCTGGAAACTCATGAGCGGTCCATGCTGCTCGTGCCGTGTGATGGTCGCTTTCTTGGGACTCTTGCTCTCCTTGTCCACGGCGCGCTCAGAGGAATTAACTGTTTTGTCTTGGTGTTTGTCCCTAGGGCCACCGGCCTCGCCCGGCCCCTCTTCCTTCTTGCTTGTCGTCCGTGGGCTGGACGGATCTTCACTGGACTTATGATTGGGCTGGGCGCTCAGCTTGTCTGTTTCGCCGGTGTTCTGCTCCGGGTCACTCATGTTCTTCGTCAGCTCCTCGTAGTGCGCCGGGAGCAGGCTGAAGGCCCCGTAGCCTACGCTGGCCTCCAAGCGCCTGTCCGGCAGCTGGACGACGGGCCCTTGAGTGCCTCTGGAACTCAGCACAGAGTTGCCAAGGGTCTGCAGGGGGCCCGTGCCCTGGGACTGAGCTTCGGGCACGTAGAACTCGCTCTGCTGCTGCCAACCTGGGATCAGGTGGTCCATGTCCAAGCAGCGAGGCATCCACCAGTTCTCCCCCAGGGCGGCTATCGGGTCGTCGGCATCTCCCGGGAAGCCCTTCCCCTCCGGGTGCTCCAGGATTTTGTTGTCGCTGCCGATGAGCTTGAGGATGAAGCGCGCCGTGGCGGTGTAGGCCACGCAGCGGTACACGCCGATGTCGCTGGCCTCCAGATTGTAGATGCGGAGGGCGCCAGACTTGGTGATGCCGATGCGTTTGGAGCCCGGCAGGTCCTTCCCGTCCTTCAGCCAGTGGATGGTGGACTTGCTTGTGTGCCTCACCGGGCACTTGATGACCACCGAGGTCTTGGGCAGCAGGTAGGCACGCCCTCCGACGGTGAAGTGGAGCCGCTTCTCCGGCCGGGTCTGGATGTAGGTGCGGTGGTCACTCAGGATGGTGGGACAGGTCTTCACAGGCACTCGATATTCTGCAAAGACAACACATTAAATTCAGACAAGATTGTGGTTCCTTCACAGGAATGTGGTTCTTTCATAGGAACCACAACTCACTCTTTATAGCCCTCCAGAACCGCTTAGCTGTCCAACTTCTAATTAGGACGTGAGATGTGCCCATCACACAACAGACAATACAATCAGTACAAAATGACACTGTATGTAACAATTACTTGTCTGTCGACTTTAGGACATAACAAGATTATGGTTTGTTTTACTGTGCGCTGCTGCTAATGCCCTTGTAATGATCTTGTGTAAATTCTCCAACCCACTGCAGTGCTGGCAAGCGGCGGACTCATAAAAAAACCAAGTACAAGACAGCGCTCTGAATCCAACATGTCCAGTCTTAACACCCAAATTTGGGGCTGGAGTGGATGCAAAGTGCTGACAGGATCATTGATGCAAACGGAGCTCGCTGTTCCAAGAGTGACACACCCTCCGCAAGCATCCAGCTCACTGCAGGGTTCAGGCCGAGGCTACCTGATGATTCAACATTCCAACATTAATTAAGATCAGATAAGTCCACCCCCCCCTCATTTTTTAATCATACAACACAGTGTATCACATGGGGCCAAGGGCATTTTCTAAAGCTCCAGCTCAACTGTTTCATGTCTGTCTGTGTAGTTAGCATGCTTAGCTTATGAAAGCAGACTTGATTTCAAGCCCAGTTAAGGCAGAAAATGATATATGATAATGAGTGACACACATATGAAAACATAAAGAAAACGCTTCAAACCAAATAAAAATGTACAGGCTCTTTATGTCTGGAAGTGGTCTCACAGTGAGGTTTCTTTTCAGCACTGCCAAGTTTTATTTAGATTTTGCTTGTGATAAATCACAGGCTTCTTGCTCTGAACCTTAATATCGCAGCCAACCCCACACAGAGGAACTTTTTTATCTTTATTTAACTCCTGTACCGTATCATATGAATAAAGCAACAGAAACACAAACAAAGCCAACAACAAACCGACAACAAAGACAACTTTTCACAGAATCACAGAATCACGGCACTGAGAATTTAATCATGGCTCACACAGTCAGATACTGTAGTGTGAGAGGCCATGCCGACTCTGTGTGTGTGTGGGGGGGGGGGGGGGGGAGCATTCCATGGCAGCAGTACTCGCCCAGTGGCACTACAACCCGCGGCATGGATGCGGCATAGATGCACTGATCCACCTTCCACTGAGGCAGCATAACAAAACAAAAAAACACACTAATGTTTTGCGCATATTGCCGAGGATCTCCCAGTGATGGGGGAAGGCGCTGGAAGGCAGCCCCCGCTCCAGCTGCTGCTCTCCATCCAGAGGTACGACAATCAGCACATGATATCATGTCATCTGCCAATCATGGCACCCAGACAACTGGAGGAACCGCTTGGACCTCACACTGCTCTTTGGTGTGGGAGGTGGAAGATTCAGACAGACAGACAGACAGACAGACAGACAGACAGGCAGGCAGGCAGGCAAACAGACAGATAGGCTGACAGACGGACACTCACTTTTGCAGGGTCCCATGCGGCAGCTCCTGAGGAGCGGTGGTGGGGTCATCCCGCTGCACGCGGCTCTGCTCAGGGTCACCTGATGCCCAGAAGGGGTCTGTCTGCGACAAACCGCTTCCCGTCGCTGCACCCCCGTGCCACACGTTACAGAGCACTGTAGGACACACACACACACACACGTGTGCGCGTACGCACGTACGCACACACATACACATACACACACACACACACACACGCACAGATGCACACACGCACATACACACACGCATGCACACACATACACACACACACACGCACACATACACACACACACACACACACACACACACACAAGCACAGACAACACACACACATGACAAATATTAAAAGATGAAAGTGTACCTTTGCCTATTGAGTGGTGTCCCTATTATTCTATCTTTTGATATGCAAAGTGCCTTATCAGTGTGTCGGTAAGGGACAATTCTGTGTCAGGAACAAAAGCTTTTTGTTAGCTTTTTATAGCGTACACCTTTCAGAAACCACACACACTTCACAGAGAACACTTCACAGAGATAGAAAAGGCACAGTTACACAGAGGATTGCTTGATATTTAATTCATGTGTCGGAAAAAAGAAATGCCGCCCCAAAAGGGATTCCTGCTCTCACAGATCATCTAGACACAGATCTCAAGATAATGTCAAGGTGCTATCTGACATGACAGTGAGAGGCCTGGAGGCTGTGATGTCCACGGGAGCGGTAGCCTTACCTTGGACCACTCTCCTCCCTCCAGGCGGGGAGTCAGGCAGTCGTCCGTGGCGCATGGCCGATGAGCCACAGGCTTCACACCTTTACACACCGTGTCCTTCAGCTTCTGGAAGCTTCCGCTGCCCATCCGCTGCTTGCAGTAGACCTTCCGGGACTGCTTTCCTCCACCACAGGTGTGGGTACACTAGGATGAAGGGTGTTGTGAGTGACGTTTTGCACTCAGCAGGGACTTTTTCAATAACAGCATCTCAGCTGTTAACAGCATGATGCTGCCCACAATCAGTCTTGTGATCTATGTGCCATTACAGTAACACATAATGACTGGCTTTACCTACCCTAGTTCAGGAAGAACCCAGATATTCTTTAGAATGTTCATTTTCCAACATTCTTGTCCCACCAGTGTGACGGGACCTACTGAAGGGTTGGAGAGCAGTGCTGAGGGGTCCCTTACCTTTTGCCAGTCCTCGGTCTCCCAGGCTGGTGGACAGTCCACCTGGTTGCAGGCCTGCACCTCGCTTGGCTTGCTCTCCTTGCAGTCCTTGTCGGGCATCTTCGTGTCGCCGTTTAGCACGCAGAGCACTTGGCGAATTTGCAGGCCGACCCCGCATGTGGCCGAACAGCGTGACCACTGGCTCATCTCCCATCTACAAATGCAGACGTGCACGCGATCACACACACACACACACACATACACACACACGCACACATTAGAGCATTAGAGTATGTTTTGAGTGGACCCACGCCCCTATGTGCACTGACCCATGCACTGCCTGCTTGTCACAAACACACAGCTCTTCCCTAAGGGCAACTCTTACAGCTATTACAAAGTCCAGACTCATACAGTTAGAGTCTTGGCCTGAATTTTGCTACATGCTCACACTGTTCACACACACACACACACACACACACACACACACACACACACACACACACACACACACACACACACACACACACACAAATACACGCATATGTACACAGAAACACGCACACACACAAACACAGGAGAAACTTTTGAATGGAAAAAGCAAACATGCTACACCGGAAAGTGAGACCAGATTGCTGTGCTTTCTAAGTGAGCCATTTCTGTGTGCAGAAGCCATTCCGCCTGAACCCATTTATCTGCGCGGGGGGACCAGGAGGAGGGGGGAAGAGGGGGTGGGGGGGTGGGGTGGTCACTGGCATTGGGAGAGTGGGAGAGGAGGGTGGGCCAGGTCTCTGCTCCAACCTGCTGAATGAAGGACTGCAACCAATAAAGTGCAGTAAATTAAACCTACAGCCCAAGCTCATCCAGGAGAGAGAGAGAGAGAGAGAGAGTGAGAGAGAGAGATGGAAACATGGGCTGATGTCTACTGTAATGTCAGTTTCTGTTTAACTGTTGTCATTTAGATCCCTTGGTGACCGTATCTAGGTCTTGCCAGTCAAAAGTAATAAATAACTCCAGCGTTCCTTGACTTCTGAATCCAAAATGCAAATATGAATGAATAAGAGAGCACAGACAGACACTATGCAAGATGCTATGATTCCTTTAGTGTCCATAAGAAGCTAAAACTAATGTCTCTCCATGCATGGAGAGAAAGAGAAAGAAAGAGAGAGAGAGAGAGAGAGAGAGAGAGAGAGAGAGAGAGAGAGAGAGAGAGAGAGAGAGAGAGAGAGAGAGATTTACAAATGCCAACAGTCAGGCCAAGTTTCAGCCACCTCAGTGAAAGTTTGGCCCCTCAGCATCATCCTGCACAAATCCTTTAACACAACGGGACAAGGCCTCTAAATTGGGCTCTGTGCAGCCACGTTGGCCACTGTCCCAGTGCAGACAGATAAGTCTTTAAAAGGGGGGGATGTGGCAGTGGAAGGTTTCTGGGGTTAAGTGCATGGCAATGATCCCCCTGAGAAACAAGGCTGCACATGGATCCATACTCTATATTCAGAAGAAGTGACGAGAGATCAGGCTGTTCCTTATTATTTAACTCCAGCCCACATTTAAAAAAGCACAGCGGGGAAAACAAACTGAAATCTATTTGAGGATAAGCAGATGAGGAAACCATGTGACCCCTTGAGAACCGGCCCAAAAGCCCAGTCCCAAGTGCTGTGGCGACTGGGATCTGAAGCCTTTGATCAGAAATGTCCTTTGCAGAGGAGCGCAGATGCTAATCGGGATAAATTTCATTACAATCAGAGTCTTGAGGCTTTGAGACACCGCTTTCACATATCAGATAAGTATAGGTTCTGATATGCTTTAGTGAGCATCCCAAAAAGTCCAACCGCTGGCTGCATCAGATATGTTTACAGCGGACGTGATTTGTGTCTCTGTTGCACATGAGGTATTCATGGAAGGGAAGGGTCAGAGGCAGAGCATACATTACTGTGTGTGTTTTACTTTCCAACGTACAACTTTGCTGTCCCCTGGGTCTATTACCTCTCATATTTATTTCTCTTTTTATATTTGCTAAGTGCTCTGAAGGGCACATCACTAAAGAATGGGAGCTGGAGAGAGCAAAGAAAAACAACCCAGTCCAGAAACAAAAAGAATGGAACAGAGATCGTTTATCCTTTATGGTCCGATATGATATGCATTTTAAGTATGAGGTAATCATTAAGTCTATTTTGACTCGTAAAATATTCATCTTTTATGAGTTTATCAGCAAAAACAAAAACCTGAGACAGCTGAAAAAGGAAAAGCGCCAATATGAGAAATAATCATTTCAGTATCAACATGGGCTCTGACTTCATCCGCACTGTCAGTCCCAAAGGCTAGCTGTCCTGCTGACATTGGCAAGGGGTCAGTTATTGGAAAAAACAAGCCTGTGTTTTTGTCAAATATCCCTCTTTTGAAAGTGGCCTGACAAGCTATTTAGGTTCAATCTGAATTCAGCACTTGAACACAAACCAGGCCTGCTTTTCCAGACCTGGCATGTAAAATAAAATGGTCATTTAACAAAAGAAAAAAGCAAATACCCGTTGAATTAATCTTTTTTTTATCTTACTATGGAAAACACTCCTTTGGTCAACAACAAATGTGACAGTCAAACATGTTTGCTGTATTTACCAAGTCCTACAATGAGTCATTCTAAAAAATATGGCTCTATTTGAGGGGATTTACTTCAGACGCCCGGCGGTTGACTTGAAAACCGTGTTATTTTCAGGATGTTTACTTTCTATAAAAGTGCAAAGTTGGGAATGAAAACCTGCCATCCCATGTCCCCATGTGCCACCAAGAGGCGCCTGCATTCCTACAGCACTCCCTTTCATCTTTGAGCTGGTGTGCCTGTGTGTGTGTGTGTGTATGTGTGTGTGCGTGAGTGCGTGCGTGCGTGCGTGCGTGCGTGCGTGCGTGCGTGTGTGTGTGCGTGTGTGTGTGCGTGTGTTTGTGTGTGTGTTTGAGTTGAGTGAGTAAGAGAGAGAGAGAGAGAGAGAGAGGGAGACCATTAAATAACCCTGATACTGTATATTTGCTGTGGGTCTGTTCCTATGGGTAACATTTTTACTTCTTAAAGAGATTTTGAAGAACATTGACTCATATTGGTAATCTACATGCCGTTCCCAACCTCGCTGCTTGCATCCAACTTATCGATATGCACAAGGCCGATTTGTAGTTCTGACAATTGCATCCTAAAGGCAACATTTCTCATTCTACGCATGACTGCAACATAAATGGTTTCACAACAAGCTACAGGGCTGAGGAGTATTGGAACCACCAGTAGTATTGGAACCACCTGTTCACTGTGTATGTCGCAAATTACTCTCACTAATTCTATATATTGTGATGGCAATTTGGTGCAGGCTGGCCTGATCTTATCAACATTACTGGGCCCAGAGCTTGTGCAGTCGTTTGATGCACTGGCCCTGTTCTCTGTGCTCGACTCTAAATGACGTTAACCATTTGTCACAGAACCAAAAGTGAACACGAATGCTACGTCCAGATTGTTACAAGGTTCTCCAATCCAAGACAAAAAAAGTTAAATAAATAAATGAAAGGAACCATAAATAAACAGCGAATGCAAGGTTTCAGTTAAGCAGGGGAACCAAGGCCACAATCCAGCCAGGCGAGTTGTTCAGCTACAGCAACGCATTGTTTAGGTTGGCATAACCGACCGTAAAACAGGACTTTTTACAGGAACCATGTTTCATCTCATCGGTCCATTTTGGCCAGGAAAGCGCAAGCAGGGCAGTAATATTGGTGACGATAGTGGAACTGGAGCTGTGTATGATACGCTTATCATGAGTCATTACCAAATGTGGGCGCATCTCGGATCCTGACCACCACTGGTAAAACATGACTGCCAGTAAGAAGGGATGTGAGCAATTCTCTTTTTTTCCATCTTTCCTTCTCCTTCTCTCTCTCTCTTTCTCTCTCTCTCTCTTTCTCTCTCTTTCTTCTTTCTTTCTTTCTCTCTCTTTCTCTCTTTCTCTCTCTCTCTCTCTCTCTCTCTCTCTCTCCTGGCTTTATGGACAGACACATGATCCTAATGCGCACCAGAGCTCTTTGTCTTCTCCGGCGGCGTGCCAGTCCTTCCACTTGCCATCTCGGCCCGCGGCCCTGCTGCTCTGACTGTGCTGCGGCCTAATCTGTCTGAGCGGGAGGCAGGGGGGGGGGGGGTGCACCACCACAGTGGCGCTCCCAACAGCCACGAGGGACTGGAGGCTCTAGAGTGGACAATAAGCCCCGTCCTGTCCAGTAGCCCCCATCAGGTCTACGTGTGTGTGCAGAGAGCTGCCAACTCTCCCACATTGAGAGTGAGATTTATTCATTTGATTGGCTCCACGCCCTCCTAGACCAATCAAATGCGTTAGGGTTGGCAGCTCTGTGTGTGTGGGTCCCACTGAGGGCCTTACCTCGCGCCGCAGGGCTCCGGGTTGCACACCCGCATCATCACCCGCGGTCGACTGGCGCTGTCGCACAGGCCGGCGCTCACCACCTTCCCACCACTCAGGCACCGCGCCACGAAGATCTGCGTGCCTATGGGTGACAGAGAAAGAGAAAGAGAAAGAGAGAGAGAGTGAGACAGACAGAGAGAAAGACAGAGAGAGAAAGAGAGGGAGAGGCAGGCAAGGCAGTCAGATTGGGGATAACAAGGGGAAGAAACTTCTAGGAAGTTGGCTTCCTAGGGTTCGGGTTCCGCCACACATTAGCGACTGATCAGCAGTGGAGAGGCCTTAATCCTCCCCCAGCGGCTATCTGAGACGGAACATGAGGCCGAGCGTGAGGCGTGAGGGGCCGCGAGCACGAGGGCCAGGTTCTGAAGTCGCTCAGTGAGCCGTGGCCACGTTAAGCAAGAGGTGCCTGGTGCACAGCTCCAACACTTATCTCTCTGTTGTCTTTCCAAAACATGCAGGAAATGTTTCCAAACAACTGCGCTTTAACTCAACTGGCCTACATAATGCCTGTTCTTATTTGTGCTGGACCAGGGTGTTGTGTTGTGGTGCGGTGCGGTTCGTGTCTCTGCTCACCTCCGCCGCAGGACTTGGAGCACGGGCTGAACTTGCGGTAGCCCCACTGCGGGCCTTGCTGCTGGTCTCGGCCCTGGGGGGGCGCCGGCGAGCCGGTGCAGGACTCCAGCTCGCACTGCCTCTGCAGTGGCGGCTTCTCGCCGTCACACTCCTCATCCGGCAGGTCCACCTCGGCCCGCGTGAAGGAGAGTAGCACGCGGCACTTGACCCAGCGCTTCTGCAGGCCCGGTCCACAGCTGGTGCTGCAGGTAGACCAGGGGCCTGGGATGAACCTGTGGGGGGACACAAGAGACATACTCAGCTAACAGGGGCGATTTCATCCTGTCAAGTAGCTAAATGGTGTTTCACTTGAGGAATGTGTGATTGAGTAGCTGAATTGCTGTATGGACAGGTTGATTTATGTACTGTACAATAGCTGGATAGACAGATGACTGTGCTGACGGATAGATGACGTCTCTACTGGGCAGTTATGAGAGTGAGACAATACTTTCATTAAACTGTGCAAATAAACCTTCATTTTATTTGGTTCATTTGGTGTTTTCAATCACAAAACCTAAGTCAAAAAAGAATAAAAAGGTTCTCCCAAACCCAGAATTATAGAGTAGATCATTGATTGAGTTGATGAGGAGTGTTGAACTCGGTGACACCGAGAAGTGTCGCACCCCTGGGTCTCATTACCAGTGGATTACACAAGAATTAGCATGCACAGCCACCAACTGCACCCAGCCCTGGGCTGAGGTGACCTAACCCGCCGAGCGAAGGCAGCCACCGCCTCCTGCTGCTGCTGCCGGGGAGGGCTGTGGGGCCGGTGAAATCATCAGGAGCTCCCGCTGCCCTCGTAAACACACTGTGATGGATAGCATACAAAGCTACTGAACCATCACATTCAATAGCAGCGCCTTGCATCACTATTGGAATCGCCGGCTGCTTTGTGTGGACCGGAGGCCACTGACTGAAATCTATCTGGACTCAGCGAGCAGCTCCGCAGCAGCAGCAGCAGCGATGGCGGGTGGCGGCGGGCTCTCTCCAGCGCTTTTATGGCTGTGGGGGCCCGAGGGGCAGTGAACTGTGGAGTGACACGGCACAGCAGAGGTGAGGAAGAGGTAATAGGAGCGGACGTAGCAGTCTGTTACCCACAATACCCCTGGGCCAGGCCCGTGGTGTCAAGTGACCAGGTCAGCGAGTGTTCTTCTCCATGGCATCGGGCCTGGTATTGTGTTTTCAGAGAGCCTCAACTGCCCTTTGCCTGAGGTTCTACTCTGGTTCTAGAAATTGTGTTGAGCAGCCTAGAGGACACAGTAGGGGAACAGTGCCTCACCTAAGAGCTCTAGGTCACCCTTTTTGTCTTTTCCTCTGCAAATGAAAGTTAAATCATGCTGGTGGCCAATGATGCACGATTATCTCCACTTCATTCTGCTTCAATTGGTTTCCACTGTATAATACTGCCAAAGGGGTGTTCGTGATTATGACACGTTTGCATTGCTTTTGGCTGGCACGGTGTTTTCCCAATTCTTGGTGGCCGTTGATAGATGTTATGACTGATAAACTAGTTCTCCAGTGCAAACATTCCACTTGTCCTGCATTGAGCCAGTCAGGTGCCCTTGAAGGATCTCCCACCAAATCTATTCTTATTTCAAAAGCAAACATTTATTCATGACAAATAAACATTTTCGGAATTGGAGGAAGTGTCTTGATGAACTGCTGATCTGAGATGTATTTTTAGGCCATTGCTGTGACCTTAAAAACATCCAAACGGGAAAAAAGAGAGAGAAAAAAGGGGGAAAAAAGAAATATGTACCCGTTCCAGTTGAGGTAAGAGACAACTGAATAGAGAGCTGTGGCTTTTGAGCTTGAAGAAAAACCTGACTCGGGCCAAACGCAATTGGAAGAAAGAAAAGCCGGGGACTTATGAAAAATATCAGCGTCCCGATTGAACCCATCAGACTTTTGGCCCGTACGGTGCTGAAGATGGCAAAAGAATCATTTACAGAAATAGATTTGTGGGGTGACTTTCTTCAGGGCTGAGAAAAGAAAAAAAAAAAACGTGGAAGGAAGTCTGGCCCTGTATGTTCTTCGCAGACAATTCAGACGACAAAAACACAGAGCATGAACAGTAAGCAAGGGCCAAATCGTGATTTTTATGTCTTTTCCGTTTTATTAAATTCAGGCAAAAAACAGAGAGAGGAGGGGGGGAAAAAGCACACGAGTGGTGTCAGTCTGCCGAGCCTGTGAAAGCATTTAACCATGTCAAGCTACACAAGCGCGGCATGGAAGTCAACATGCGCCTCACGGTCCTGCTGTCTAAACATTCGCTCAGCTTATGGGATTACGTTTTATGAGACCTGTAATTCCCCAAAAGCCACAACATGTCATGTTTTGACTAATGTGGGCGTGTTATTAAGGGATATCATGATGTCAGAATCAAAACGTTGTACGTGATGTACAAAACAGACGTCTTTTTTTTTTTAAGGGGGGTTTGGGTGGGGGGATGAGGGGGTAAGGGGGCTGGGGTGAAGGAGATGGTTGAAAGAGAAACCTCAAGGATCACTTGTAAAGTGCTGGTCTGAACTTACAGGGGGAGGAGGGAAGGAGAACTTGGGAACAGGTGTCAAAAAAACGACAAACCAGAGGGAGAGCGAGAACTGTGTGGTGGAATAGAGTCTGGGAAGGTGTGTATATGTGTGTGTGTGTGTGTGTGTGTGTGTGTGTGTGTGTGTGTGAGTGTGTGTGTGTTGGAGTGAAATAAGGAGCCATAAAAAGCGCTATAATCTCTCAGTCTTATCACTAGAGGAAGTTAAGGGGGACAAGAAGTCGGCCTGAATGGGAGCCTTGACAGAGGGGACTTGAATACCCTTATCACTGTGCTGATAAGCCTGGCGTGAGGGGCCTCCTTCATATCCGACCCAAGACGTCCCTTATGACTCACACTCTGAAACACACACACACACACACACACACACACACACACACACACCCATACACACACACACTCACTCACTCACTCCCATCCAATAAAGAATTCCACGGCCTTTAGAGAGGGGGTTGTTCTTGGAGGGCGCCGATTACCACACACCTCCCACAGCTCCCCTCAAACGCAGCAACACGAGCTACGGAGCTGAACGCTGAGAGGCTGTCCGATAGAGGGAGGCTGTGAAGTGTAATTTAAGAGCACTTATCAGGGAAACAGTAGATCTTCGCTTCCTCCCATCAGTGTTGGGGGTGGTTATGGGGGTCTAAGCCTGGACACAGGGAAAGAGCCGGTGGTAGAGGGTTCAGGGGGGGTCAAAGCCGGGTAGCAGCAGCAGCAGCTCCTCTGCAACCACCCCACCTCCAACCCCCCCCCCCCCCCTCCTTAAACACATCTAACCCACATACTTCTTCTTTATGAGGCTCAGAGATAGATGCCTTTGGTAGACCGCAGAGGCCGAGCCACGGCTCTGTTCTGGGGAACCTTCTGGCACAGCCGGGGCCTCTGTGGCTCACACGGGGTGGTGGTGATGGTGGGGGGGGTGGGGGGGGGTGGTGGAGGGGTGCCGGGCTCCGCCGAGCTGTTTGCGCTCCCTCGTCTGCTATTAATGTGCGTATCGTTTCAGAGATCAGGAAGATAAGTCTAATAATAGCACAATGTGGGATTTCAGAGAGGGACGGGCGCACGTAGCTAAAGAAAAGGGGGCCGGGTAATAAAAGGAAACCAGAGCCGGTGCCATTTCACTGGTGCGCTCCAAGACAGCAGAAAGGCCCCTTGCTTTCTCTGGAGTGGGAGAAGGGGAAGAAAAATGGATTAATGATCCCTGCGGTTAGTCTGGAGCTGATGTATGGAGGCGAGGAAGCCGAGGCGAAAAGGAGGTGAAAGGGAGGGAAAGAGAGAAATGTCACACGAGGAGACGCTGTACGTGCCTCGTCCAGTGAAGCACCTGAGAAAAGGAGTTCATCTGATACGGACACAAGCAGAGAGGCAGGATGGGAGGACTCCCAACGGGCACTATGAAACCAATGTGGAGAGGACGTTGACTGTTGACCACAGACTTTGAACCTGTTGTGGCAATGAACCAAGATGTGCAGGAAAACCTTATTGCTATTTCAAAACTATATTTTTTTCTTAATATAAAAATCTTTATATTATATTATAAATATTATATGTATTTATATTTATCAACACAAGGTATCCTGGTGAGCTACAAGCAGCAAGTGAAAAAGTCCCTGAAAGATGCGGTTTTCACTGATGCTCAGGGTTATTGAGCCTTGTGATATACTCCATTGGGTTTGAAGCCACTGTGGAAACCAGAGTACTTCAGTTCGAAAACAAACACTTTCTGGCATGAAGGTGCAACCAGAAACCCACTCATTCTGTATTCACAGTTTGTAAACTCAGGAGGTCTCCAGAGTTTTGCCGAAAAGAAAGAGTGTTGAAAGAGACAGAGACAGAGCAAAAGGAAAGAAAGTGAGAGGCAGACAAGGTAACACAAAGCGAAGGATCGAGTGAATAAGTAAGTGAGATGGACGTAGGGAGACACAGTGTACAAGTAAAACAGAAACGCAAACGAGAGATTGAGATAGAGAACGACAGAATGACAAAAAATGTGAGATGGAGGACGATGAATAGAGAAGTAGAAGGGAAAACAGGAAAGCAAAGAAGAGAGATAGAAAGACAAAAACATGAGATGGACGAAGATGAATAGAGACAGGCCGAGAGCGAGAGAGGTTTAACTCACGTGGGCTCCTCCGAGGCGGCCTTTGGCTCCTCCAGTTCATGGGCCTGTTTGAGCCAGGGCAGTTTGGCTTCCACAGGAAGGCTCTCTGCAACAGCGGGACATAACCACAGCTTAGCGAACAACCAGCTCATATTAGCAAAGTTCAACTCGCTCAGAGAAAACGAACCCACCCCCCCCAACAAGAGGCCCTTACTGGGCCCCATGTTTGGTTTTCACGAAACATACATCTTATCTTTCACAATCAATTTCATTTCGGCTTCAGGGTATCTAGTATTTCGCTTACTTGTTGTTTGACAGTGTTTGACAGAGCGTACATGCGAATTACATCTGAAATGGATCATCGCAACCACTCGACACATTCCAGCTGTGCTGCAGCAAACATTTCATTTCAATGTCAACTTTTTTAGAATGCCACATCCCCTGCGCTGTCCAGCCCCGCCCTGTCGGGTGATATCCGCCGCATTCAGACAAGAGCCCGGCAGACAAGGTAAAGCCTCCCTCCCTCTCTTCACCTCCCTCTCTTCCTCCCTCTCTCCCTTTCCCGGGCCTGTCGCCGCCCACCACCGTCCGCCCGGGCCGATTAGCGGAGACATGAAGGGGCCGGCGGCAGCGTGTGTCAGCGCGGCGCTCTTATCTCCCAGACAGAGCGGCCTGTCGCTAGACGCTTTGGCTGCAGCCTCCCCGCCACCCGTCTTTCACTGAGGCTACAAAACCCCGGGACAGCTACAGCGCAGCGCCACTGACCCTCCACAATCAACTCTCCCACACCCCTTCCCTCAAAACACACACATACAAATACACACACATACAGACATACACACACACACACACAACCACTGATTCCCCACCCCCATCCAAATAAAGCTAATAAATCCGCCGATAAATCTCCACGCGTCCCAAAAACCTCCCCCAAATATTTATGCAAGTAACCGTTTATTGAACTACAGCGCTATTATCGCAGCTTCATATGGCTGGGAGAGGGCTGTAAACCCCAGTGGGAAGCACATGCGGTGGCCTCAGGGGTTTGGCTCCGGCTCCGGCTCCGACTCCGGGGGTTTGAGTGATGGCAGAGCTCCGCTCGGCACGCTACGCACTTCCAAAGTCACCAGAAACACTGGGGATTAGATGGCGAGCAAACGAGCCGGCTTCGCTTTCGCATTCTCACAGATATACTGTGACTGTGTTTCATCCCGGCCCTGATTTGCATTCAGGAAATTTGTAATAGTATGGGACACAAAGGCTCATCCAAAGAAAGTATTTTTCTTTGTGTTTCTTTTTCTTTTCTTTTTTTTTTTTTTGGGGGGGGGGGGGGTGGGGTGGGGAGAGATTACCATGCCGGACAGTGAGTGCTGAATATGACTCAGACAGACTGGGCGACGGGCTCATTGGCTGATTCTTGAAGCATCACCTCTAGGGCAAGAGCCGAGAGAGGAGAAGGCTGTGTCAGTAAGTGTGTGTGTATGTGTGTGTGTGTGTGTGTGTGTGTGTGTGTGTGTGTGTGTATGTGTGTGTGTGTGTGTGTGTGTGTGTGTATGTGTGTGTGTCTGTGTCTGTGTCTGTGTCTGTGTCTGTGTGTATCTGACTGTGTGGTATGTGTACACGT